>NC_092710.1:34860066-35052566 GCF_047496885.1 Scyliorhinus torazame
AGAGAAAGACAGAGGGTGGAGGGAGAGAGTGAAAAAGGGGGAGAGAGAGAGGGCGGTGGGAGCGAGGAGTGAAAAAGAGAGGGGGTGAGAGAAAAGGGAGGGTCAGGGGAAACGGGGGGAGAGATGTGGGGTGGAGTGAGGGGGTGATCAGGCACAGGGTCTGGGGGTGGGGGTTCTGCTGTGCACTGTCACGGCCCAGTTACATTATCTTTTAGAAAGTGCGATTTTACACAATCCTGAGACAGTCGATGTGAAAATGTCCTGAGACAGTACTGTCCTGTCCTGAGACAGTCGATTTGAAAATGTCCTGAGACAGCCCTGTCCTGTTCTGAGACAGTCGATTTGAAAATGTCCTGAGACAGCCCTGTCCTGTCCTGAGACAGTCAATTTGAAAATGTCCTGAGACAGCCCTGTCCTGTCCTGAGACAGTCGATTTGAAAATACATCCAGAGGGAAAGAAGCCCTGAGAGAGAAAGAGAGGGGGGGTGGGAGAAATTGCCTGTCTCACTCTTCCCCACCGCATCCCCCTCCCCTCACTGAGCCTCTCTCTCCAGCTATTTCCCTCTATATTTCCTCTTCCAATAAAATGATAAAAACACCAATGTGATTTGTCGTTATTTGAATGGGGAGGCTGGTGGGGGTGGCGAATGTGTGTGTGTGTAGGTGGGGGGTGTGGAAGGGGGCGGTTGAGTGGGAGGTTAAGAGAGAGGCAGGATCTGGGCTGGGCTCCTGTCTCCATCATGTTTATTTTTGTGGGATCCTGCTGTGCACACTGCAACATGTAAACATGAACGTATCGACTTCCATAATGTTCCCGAGGTGCTGGGATTGAATTTGTAAATGTGAGGCTGTGTAAGGGATTGTTTCTAATCCCGGAATATCTCCCGTGCTGAAGGCGGACTGATTAGTGAAGTGTTGGTGATGGGGGGGGGCTCACTGAGTTCTCCAAAGTCTCCAAACTTTGCCCCACTCCCCTCACCCCACTGACAGCTTTCAAGAGGGACTTTTCATTGAGACAATTTGCCAATTGCACAGTGCCCATGTTTGACCGGAATGTCACTGTTGTGTGTGGAAAGGCCCACCCAGGGCAGCGTTTGAATCGTATTGGACTAAGTTTGTCTGTCTCTTTCCCCATCTTTCTCCCTGAACCGGAGAAATGGGTGAAGAGAGAGAGAGAGAGAGCATGGGAAACAGGAATAGAGAGCAGAATAGAGGTGGAGTTTGGTGGGAGGGTCAAATAGGGGGTGGGGGGGTTAGACACCTGGGGGTCTCAGGGGAGTGGGGGGGGGGGGGGGGGAGGGGGTACTGTCACACCATGTGGAGATTTCCGGATTTGGGAATAGGAATAAAAGCAGGGACGGCGATTGTAAAAAGTCTCCTAACGGACTGGGCAGCTGATTTGCCCAGTGGAAAAAGGGGAGGGTAACTCTTTCTGGGGACAGAGGGGATGTGTCTCCTGACTTCCGGAATCCAGATGGTGTTCAGGTTGGGGGGCGGGGGGCTCGGAGAGATAGAGTGTTGGGACGTGGGTGAGGGAGGGAAGATGACAGCAGACAGGGGAAGGAAAGTGGCTTCACTCAGGGCCCATTTTGTCTGGTTCTGATGCCCGATCAAGGTTTGATTTTAATATTTGATGGACAAAGAGAGCATGAGTGAAGGAGGGATGGGTTTGGCGGTGTGAATGAGGGATAGAGAGACAGAGAGAAACACAAGGGAAGGGGTCAGTCTCCCAATCTGTTCTAGTCTGGTTGGTAACGGTGATATTTGTGTGTGTGGATGGTGCTGAGAGATTGTGGAACTGGGAGGCTGGGAGAGCTGGGCTGTTATAGGGAGAAACAGGGAGAGCTGTAGGAAAAGAGGGAGAATGAGGGAAACGGGGAGAGAGAGTGAGAGAGAGCCTCCTGGCATCTTGCTATGCATGCAACAAACTGGAATTGCAACAATGAGCAAAGAAATGGTTCATGGTCAGTAATATACTGTTGAATTTTTGAATTAAAAGTTCCTAAATCTGTATACTGGAGGCAGAGAGACAGACAAAGAGAGGGTGGACGGACAGAGAGACAAACAAGGTGGAGGGAGAGAGAGAGAGAGACAGACAGACAAAGAGAGGGTGGAGGGAGAGAGAGAGACACAAAGAGGGTGGAGGGAGAGAGAGAGAGACAGACAGACAAAGAGAAGGTAGAGGGAGAGAGAGAGAGACAAAGAGGGTGGAGGGAGAGAGAGAGAGACAGACAAAGAGAGGGTGGAGGGAGAGAGAGATATGTACAAAGAGAGGGAGGGAGAGGGAGAGATAGCCAAACAGAACAGATGTGGGATGGGGTGAGGGAGTCAACAGGGTCTGGGGGTGAGGGTCTAGTGTGCAGTCCCTGCCCAGTCACATCTTGTTTAGAAAGTGCGATTTTACAGAAACTCCAATCCCGAGTCGGTATGAAGATGTTTCCTGAGGGAGTGAGCAGATTCTTCCCAGTTGTACCTCTCTCTCTCTTTCTGTAGATTTGTTTCCTGACCTGCATCCCCTCCCAGCTTTCCTCTCCCTCTCGCTCTCTCTCTCCAGCTATTTCTCTCCCTATATTTCCCCTTCAATAAAATGATAAAAACACCAATGTGATTTGTCAATATTTGTATTGGGAGCCTGGCAGGGGGAAGAGAGAGTGTGTGTGTGTGTGGGGGGGGGGGGGGGGGTAGTGTGTGTGTGTGTGGGGGGGGGGGGGGAAAGAGTGTGTGTGTGTGTGTGTGGTGGGGGGGGGGGGGTAGTGTGTGTGTGGGGGGGGGGCAGGGTGGGGGGGGAAGAGTGTGTGTGTGTGTGTGTGTGTGTGTGGGGGGGGGGGTTGTGTGTGTGTGTGGGGGGGGGGTTGTGTGTGTGTGTGGGGAAGAGGGGGGGGTGTTAAGAGAGACGCATGATATGGACTGGGCTCCTGTCTCCATCATGTTTATTTTTGTGGGATCCTGCTGTGCACACTGCAACATGTAAACATGAACGTATCGACTTCCATAATGTTCCCGAGGTGCTGGGATTGAATTTGTAAATGTGAGGCTGTGTAAGGGATTGTTTCTAATCCCGGAATATCTCCTGTGCTGAAGACGGACTGATAGTGAAGTGTTGGTAATTGGGGGGGGGTTGTGTGTGTGTTGGAGGGGGTTAATTCAGCTCACCGAGTTCTCCAAAGTTTCCAGGCTGCCCCCCCACCCCCCCTGCCCCACTGTCAGTTTTAAAGAGGGGCTTCCATTTAATCAGACAATTTCCCAAGCGCACGGTGCCCGTGTTGTACTGTGATTAATGTCACGGTTCCTTGTGAAAGCCCAGGGGACCGTTTGAATCGACTTTTACTGAGTTTCTGCTTGTAACATTCTCAGTCTCAGTCTCAGTCTCTCCCCCTCAGCCCCTCTCTCCCCCTCAGCCCCTCTCTCCCCCTCAGCCCCTCTCTCCCCCTCAGCCCCTCTCTCCCCCTCAGCCCCTCTCTCCCCCTCAGCCCCTCTCCTTCTCAGCCTCCATCGTTCTCCCAGAATGAGAGAAATTGTTGAAGAGAGAGAGAGAAAGGGGAGAGTGAGGGAAACAGGACTAGACGGCAGAATAGAGGTGGAGTTTGGAGGGTGGGCCGAGGGAGGTGTGGGGGGGGATGGTTAGAGAGGCAGTATCTGGGAGTCTCCAGTGTGAAGGTGCCCAGCTCCCAGTCCCAGGCATGGGGGTGGGCGTGGGGAGGCTCTGTCACACCCTGTGGGGATTCCCTGATTTAGGAATAGAAATAAATTCTGGGGGGCGATTATAAAAAGTCTCCTAAAGGAATGGGCGGCTGATTTCCCCAGTGGAAAGAGGGCAGTGACGTGATGACTTTGCATTGTCTGTCCCTGTGTCTGTCTCTCTCTCTGTCGCTCTGTGTCTGCGTCATTTTCTCGTTCTGTCAACACCTCTCTGACTGCCTAACTCTGTCTCTCTCTTTGCCTCTCTCTCTCCCTCTGTCTCTGCGCCAGTTTCTCATTCTGTCTCTCTCTCTGACTGCCTGGCTCTTTCTGTCTCTGTCTATGTCTCTCTCCCTGTTGGTCTGTCTCTACCTCTCTTTACTTCTCTCTCACTCCCTCTGTCTCTGCCTGCCTGTCTGCGTGTCGTTGTGTCACTCTCTTTCTGTCAGTCTCTGTGTGCAATGTGTGTCACATGTTTTAAAGGGCTCAACACAGCTGACATTGCAATAAATCCAGGTTAGAGTTAAATGCACAGGAAATATTTGTATTTTAGTGGTGTACTGACTTTGCATTTTTCCCTTTCTCTCTGTCTCTCTGTCTGTTTCTGTCTCTGTCTGTTTCTGTCTCTCTGTCTGTCTCCCTCCCTTCCATCTTTGTCTTCGGCTAGTGAAGTATCAGAGAGAGATAGACAGAGAGAGAGAGAGAGAGAGAGAGACAGAGAGAGAGAGAGAGAGAGAGAGAGAGACAGAGAGACAGAGAGACAGAGAGACAGAGAGACAGAGAGACAGAGAGACAGAGAGACAGAGAGACAGAGAGACAGAGAGACAGAGAGACAGAGAGACAGAGAGACAGAGACAGAGAGAGTTAGAGAGAGAGAGAGTTAGAGAGAGAGAGAGAGAGTCAGAGACAGAGAGTCAGAGACAGAGAGTCAGAGACAGAGAGTCAGAGACAGAGAGTCAGAGACAGAGAGTCAGAGACAGAGAGTCAGAGAGAGAGAGTCAGAGAGAGAGAGAGTCAAGAAAGAGAGTCAGAGAGAGAAAGAGTCAGAGACAGAGAGAGACTGAGAATCAGAGACAGAGAGAGAGATAGAGTTAGAGAGTCAGAGACAGAGACAAAGAGAGACAGAGTCAGAGAGAGAGAGAGACACAGAGTGAGAGAGTCAGAGACAGAGACACAGAGTCAGAGAGAGAGACAGAGAGAGAGTCAGAGACAGAGACAGAGAGAGAGAGAGAAAGAGAGAGAGAGAGAGAGAAGCCAGAGGGGCAGGGAGAGGGAAGAGGAGATTGTTGGATGGGGTTCTCTGCTGCACAGCCAGGGCACAGACCCCCACCTCCCCACCCCATATTCCTCACCCCGCCATGGTGTCCACACTGTAAACCTAAATAGACGGAGGGAAAGGGCGGGGGGAGAAACAGGGGGAGGGAGAACCAAACTGAGAGGGGGTGGGGAACATTGGGGACTCAGTTAGGATAATGGATACTGGAACTTGGAGCGGTTGAGTCCTCCTCCGTTGTGGGGCTGCCGTGGGATCCTGCTGTGCAGAATGGTCTTCATTGTAACTTTAGTCATTAGTACATTGACTGTGTGTGTGTGTGTGTGTGGAGGGGCGGGGGGGGGGGGGGGGGGGGGGTAAGATTTGGGTTTTAGTTCTGTAATCATGAAAATTAAACATGTCCAGTGTGGTGGGACACTTATTCTAAATGGGAAGACAGGAGATTTTCCGAGGACATTTCAATCCAGCTCTCACAAAGAGACAAGGAAAGGAAAAGCTGCGATTGGGGCCTGGTTCAATTTACCAATCGCACAGTGCCAGTGTTTTACTGGAAATGAATGGGAAAGGAGAGAGAGAATGGGAAAGGAGAGAGAGAAAGGGAAAGGAGAGAGAGAGAAAGGGAAAGGAGAGAGAGAGAAAGGGAAAGGAGAGAGAGAGAAAGGGAAAGGAGAGAGAGAGAGAAAGGGAAAGGAGAGAGAGAGAAAGGAAAGGAGAGAGAGAATGGGTAAGGAGAGACAGAATGGGTAAGGAGAGAGAACACGGGAAAGGAGAGGGAGAGAGAATGGGAAAGGAAAGAGAAAGGAAAATGAGAGAGAGAATGAAATGGAGAGTGGAGAGAATGGAAATGGAGAGAGATGGGAAAGGAGAGAGAGGGGAAAGGAGAGAGAAAGGAAAAGGAGAGAATGGGAAAGGAGAGAGAGAAAGGAAAGGAGAGAGAGAATGGCAAGGAGAGGGAGAGAGAGAATGGGAAAGGAAAGAGAAAGGAAAATGAGAGAGAGAATGGGAAAGGAGAGAGAGAGAATCGGGAAGGTGCCCATGTTTTATTGAAATTCGCTTATTGTCACAAGTAGGCTTCAAATGAAGTTACTGTGAAAAGCCCCTAGTCGCCACATTCCGCCGCCTGTTCGGGGAGGCTGGTACGGGAATGGAACCGTGCTGTTGGCCTGCCTCGGTCTGCTTTCAAAGCCAGCGATTTGGCCCTGTGCTAAACAGCCCCAGTTTGTGCTGAACAGCCCAGTTAATGGGGAATTAATGGGAAAGGAGAGAGAGAGAATGGGAAAGGAGAGAGAGAATGGAAAGGAGAGAGAGAATGGGAAAGGAGAGAGAGAATGGGAAAGGAGAGAGAGAATGGGAAAGGAGAGAGAGAATGGGAAAGGAGAGAGAAAGGAAAATGGAGAGAGAGAATGGAAATGGAGAGAGAGAATGGGAAAGGAGAGAGAATGGGAAAAGGAGAGAGAGAATGGAAATGGAGAGAGAGAATGGGAAAGGAGAGAGAATGGGAAAGGAGAGAGAGAAATGGCAAGGAGAGGAGAACATGGGAAAGGAGAGGGAGAGAGTGAATTGGTAGGAAAGAGAAAGGGAAAGGAGAGAGAGAATGGGAAAGGAGAGAGAGAGAATGGGAAAGGAGAGAGAGAGAATGGGAAAGGAGAGAGAGAGAATGGGAAAGGAGAGAGAGAACGGGAAAGGAGAGAGAGAACGGGAAAGGAGAGAGAGAACGGGAAAGGAGAGAGAGAACGGGAAAGGAGAGAGAGAACGGGAAAGGAGAGTGAGAGCGGGAAAGGAGAGAGAGAGAACAGGAAGGAGAGAGAGAACGGGAAAGGAGAGAGAGAACGGGAAAGGAGAGAGAACGGGCAAGTAGAGAGAACATGGGAAAGGAGAGGGAGAGAGAATGGGAGAGGGAGAGAGATAATGGGAAAGGAAAGAGAAAGGAAAAGGATAGAGAGAATGGAAATGGAGAGAGAGAATGGGAAAGGAGAGAGAGAATGGGAAAGGAGAGAGAGAATGGGAAAGGAGAGAGAGAATGGGAAAGGAGAGAGAGAATGGGAAAGGAGAGAGAGAATGGGAAAGGAGAGAGAGAATGGGAAAGGAGAGAGAGAATGGGAAAGGAGGAGAGAGAATGGGAAAGGAGAGAGAGAATGGGAAAGGAGAGAGAGAATGGGAAAGGAGAGAGAGAATGGGAAGGAGAGAGAGAGAAAGGGAAATGAGAGAGAGAGAAAGGAAAATGAGAGAGAGAATGGGAAAGGAGAGAGAGAGAGAGAAAGGGAAAGGAGGAGAGAGAGAATACAGTAAAGGGGGAGAGAGAGAAGGGGATGGAGATTGGTAACGGTGCCTTGGAGTCTTGCTGGGCAGAGATGACCCAGAAAGTGCCTCCTAAAGGAGCAGCCGCTGGGTTTTAAATCCATCCTCCACTTGTGAAGCTGCTGGGAGAGGGACGTGAATTGAAAGTTGTTTAAGGTGAAGTTTTATTCCTGGATAATCTGCTGCCAGTTTTCCCCACACGGGGATGAATTGAGAGATTCAGTGCGATGTGCAGGAAGCATTTTGAGTTTATTGAGGTGTTGACTGGATTTCTCTCTCTGTCTCTCTCTCTCTGTCTGCCTGGACACATTTTGGACCATCTGTGAATTTTGTGTTTATAAAGATCCACCCTGGATAATGTTGCTGTCTCGCTTGTTTTAAAGAAGGATACAGCTCTGGGGAGGATCAAAGGATGTGGGGGGTGGGGGGGGGAGGGGAACAGGTCACTGAGTTGGATGGTCAGCGTGATAATGAATGGCAGAGCAGCTTGGAAGGGCCGAATGGCCTGCTCCTGGTTTCAGTGTTTAAATTGTTCCCCTGTCCGTTGTGTGTGTGTGTGTGTGTGTGTGTGTGTGTGTGGAATCGTGCTGTGTACTCTCCTGGTCTGGCTCCCTATTACTTACAAACACCCGCGAGCTCACTGTAAATGTAAAAGATTGAGGGAAAGAGGGAGGCTGGGAGAGGAGAGGCAGACAGAGAGAGAGAGATGGAGAAATGAAGGAGGGAAGGGCAGCTGAACAGGGAGGGGCTGGGAGGGGGGGGGGGTGAGGGGCTCAGGAAGGGTAGTGGAAAGAGACAGAGTGTGGGGGGGGCGGGGAAGTGTCCACCTCTGCCGTGGGACTTACTGGGATCTTGCTGTGCGGAACTGCCTTCATTGCGACTGTAATTGATTCATTGACTGGAGAGGGTTTGGGATGTGAATGTGGAATGTTAAACATTTAAACATGTCCAGTGTGGGGGGACTTTATTCAGGATGATAAGACAGAACATTTGAAAGTTATTTCGATCGAGCGTTGACAAGGGCCTGGAATGTAAAAGGCGGTGACTGGAAGCGGGCTTAAATTGCCAATCGGAACGTTCGTCATGTCACATTTACATGGAAAAGGCCAGGGACCATTTTAATTCACTTTACTGAGTTTCTGAGTGCAGAATGTTCTTGTCTCTGTCTCTTCCAGATTTCTCTCTGTTGGAGAGAATTGGGCGGTTTGCGACACCCAACGTGTGGTAACATTCAAGGCTCTGGGCCTAGTGCTGGGCAGAGGGATTGGAGCAGATTCGAGTATTTACACTTGTCTCTCCAGGCTTGGTGGGTGGAAGGGCCGGTTCTGTGCGCTCTGATTCTGTGGAGATCCGGCTCAGAGAGGGAGAGGGAGAGAGAGAGAGAGAGAGAGAAATGAAATGGAGGGAGAGGGGAGAGAGAGAAATGAAATGAGAGAGAGAAATGAAAAGTGAGAGAGGGAGAGAAATGAAATGAGAGAGAGGGAAGGAGAGAAATGAAATGAGAGGGAGGGAGAGAGAGAAATGAAATGAGAGGGAGGAGGGGGAGAGAATGAAATGAGAGGAAGGGAGGGAGAGAAATGAAATGAGAGAGAGGGAAGGAGAGAAACGAAATGAGAGGGAGGGAGGGAGAGAAATGAAAAGTGAGAGAGGGAGAGAAATGAAATGATGAGAGAGAGAAATGAAAAGTGAGAGAGGGAGAGAAATGAAATGAGAGGGAGGGAGAGAAATGAAATGAGAGAGAGGGAAGGAGAGAAATGAAATGAGAGGGAGGGAGGGAGAGAAATGAAATGAGAGGGAGGGAGAGAAATGAAATGAGAGAGAGGGAAGGAGAGAAATGAAATGAGAGGGAGGGAGGGAGAGAAATGAAATTAGAGGGAGGGAGGGAGAGAATGAAATGAGAGGGAGGGAGGAGAGAAATGAAATGAGAGGGAGGGAGAGAAATGAAATGAGAGGGAGGGGGAGAAATGAAATGAGAGAGAGGGAAGGAGAGAAATGAAATGAGAGGGAGGGAGGGAGAGAAATGAAATGAGAGGGAGGGAGGGAGAGAAATGAAATGAGAGGGAGGGAGGGAGAGAAATGAAATGAGAGGGAGGGAGGGAGAGAAATGAAATGAGAGGGAGGGAGGGAGAGAAATGAATGAGAGGAGGGAGAGAAATGAAAAGTGAGAGGGAGAGAGAGAAATGAAATGAGAGAGAAAGAGAGATGGAGGCAGAGGTAAGTGATGGGAGTTGAGACTGGGATGTGAAGGGGATCTGGAGGGGTGGGGGGAGAGAGACAGAGTGTGGGAGGGGTGTCCTGCACCATCGTGGTACTGCCAGTGGGATCTTGCTGTGTAGAATTGCCTTCATCGCTCATGTACACTGACTGGAGGGGTGATTGGATCTGATTGTGCAATAGGACGGAGATAGGGGAGAGTGCAAAGCCAGAGGGAGCGGAGAGAGAGACAAGAATCGTGGATGGGGGTTTCCTGGTGTAGAGTCAGGGTCCAGCGCCCTCCCCCCACCCCTCCCCTTCCCCTTGCGCCCACACAACCCGCCAGTGTTCCTCGCAAGGCGACACTGTCCACACTGGGGGGGTGGGGAATATTGTGGGCTGTGTGGGTGAAAGAGAGCCAGTGAGGTGATGGGGTGGGAGGGGGTATCCAGAGACAGCAAAGCAGAGGTGGACATTGGTTGATGGGTCAACGGAGGGGGGGGATAAAGTCACAGGATCTGACAGTCTCCAGTGTGGGATCGTGCTGTGTGAGGCTGAGGGAAATATTGACATGGGGCGGTGGGACTGGAGAATCAATCTCCACTTGGAGAGGCGAGCTTTGATCAGGAATAGTCAGCGTGGCAGAGGGAGGCCGTGCTGAACCAATGGGACTGAATTATTTTGAGGAGGTGACCAGATGAGGGTGTTGCAGTTGATGTAGTTTATCTGGATTGCAGCCAAGCCTCTGACAAGGTCCCACATGGGAGACTGACAAAGAAGTCAATGCACATGGGAGATGGGGTAACTTGGAAGCAGAACTGAGTTAGTGATAGGAGACAGAGGGTGGTGGAAAGAAGGCTGTTTGTGTGACTGGAGGCCAGTCATAGAGTTAAAGATGTTTACAGCATGTAAAACGTCCCTTCGGCCCAGCGTGTCCATGCTGCCCAGTTTCTATCACTAAGCTAGTCCCACTTGCACGCATTTGGCCCATATCCCTCTGTACCCACCCTGCCCACGGATGGGAGGGTTCCAGCCTCCCTAGACCCCACCCTACATTCTTTGCACAACAACTGCGGCAATTCTGGGAAAGGGAGCGGTTGCTGAAAGAACCTTTGAGGGTGGACAGACAATATGCGGAGGCACCGGAGGAGGGACTGTACAGGGAAAGGCAAAGGCTACATGTAGAATTTGACTTGTTGACTATGGGTAATGCAGAGGCACAATGGAGGAAGGCACAGGGTGTACAGTACGAATATGGGGAGAAGGCGAGCTGGTTGCTGCCCCACCAACTGAGGAAGAGGGAGCAGCGAGGGTGAGAGATGAGGAGGGAGAGATTGGAGCGGGGAGCGGAGAGAGTGAATGGGGTGTTCAAGGCATTCTGTAAAAGATTATACAAAGCTCAGCCCCCGGAAGGGAAGGAGAGAATGATGAGCTTTCTGGATCAGCTGGAATTCCCTAAGGTGGAGGAGCAGGAGAAGGCGGGACTGGGAGCACAGATTGAGATGGAGGAGGTAGTGAAAGGGATTGGGAGCATGCAGGCGGGGAAGGCGCCGGGACCAGACGGATTCCCGGTGGAATTTTATAGGACGTATATGGACTTGCTGGCCCCGCTTCTGACGAGAACCTTTAATGAGGCTAGGGAAAGGGGGCAGCTGCCCCCAACTATGTCAGAGGCAACGTATCGCTCCTCCTAAAGAAGGAAAAAGACCCGCTGCAATGCGGGTCCTATAGGCCCATTTCTCTTTTAAATGTGGATGCTAAGATTCTGGCCAAGGTAATGGCGACGAGGATAGAAGACTGTGTCCCGGGGGTGGTTCATGAGGACCAAACTGGGTTTGTGAAGGGGAGACAGCTGAACACGAACATACGGAGGTTGCTAGGGGTAATGATGATGCCCTCGCCAGAGGGGGGAAGCGGAGATAGTGGTGGCGATGGATGCCGAGAAAGCATTTGATAGAGTGGAGTGGGATTATCTGTGGGAGGTGCTGAGGAGATTTGGCTTTGGAGATGGGTATATCGGATGGGTACAGTTTGCTGTATAGGGCACCGATGGTGAGTGTGGTTACGAATGGACGGGGGTCTGAGTATTTCCGGCTTTACAGAGGGACGAGGCAGGGGTGTTCCCTGGCTCCGTTATTGTTTGCACTGGTGATTGAGCCCCTGGCCATAGCACTGAGGGGTTCCAGGAAGTGGAGGGGAGTACTCAGGGGAGGAGAAGAACACCGGGTATCTTTGTATGCGGATGATTTGTTGTTGTATGTGGCGGACATGGTGGAGGGGATGCCAGAGATAATGCGGATACTTGGGGAGGTTGGGGATTTTTCAGGGTATAAATTGAACATGGGGAAAAGTGAGTTGTTTGTGGTGCATCCGGGGGGAGCAGAGCAGGGAAATAGAGGATTTACCGCTGAGGAAGGTAACAAGAGACTTCCGGTACTTGGGGATTCAGATAGCCAAGAATTGGGGAACCTTACACCGGCTTAATTTAACACGATTGGTGGAACAGATGGAGGAGGACTTCAAGAGATGGGACATGGTGTCCCTGTCACTGGCAGGTAGGGTGCAGGCGGTTAAAATGGTGGTTCTCCCGAGATTCCTCTTTGTGTTTCAGTGCCTCCCGGTGATGGTCACGAAGGCTTTTTTTTTTTTTAAAGAGAATCGAGAAAAGCATTATGAGTTTTGTGTGGGCCGGGAAGACCCCGAGAGTGAGGAGGGGGTTCTTGCAGCATAGTAGGGATAGGGGGGGGCTGGCACTACCGAGCCTAAGTGAATACTACTGGGCCGCCAATATTTCAATGGTGTGTAAGTGGATGGGAGAAGGGAGGGGAGCGGCGTGGAAGAGATTGGAGAGGGCCTCCTGCAAGGGGACCAGTTTACAAGCAATGGTGACGGCGCCGTTGCCGTTCTCACCGAAGAAATACACTACAAGCCCGGTGGTGGTGGCAACATTAAAAATTTGGGGGCAGTGGAGACGGCATAGGGGAAGGACGGGAGCCTCGGTGCGGTCCCCGATAAGAAATAACCACAGGTTTGTTCCGGGGAGAATGGATGGGGGATTTGGAGCATGGCAAAGAGCTGGGGTAGTACAATTGAGAGATCTGTTCGTAGATGGGACGTTTGCGAGTCTGGGAGCGCTGACGGAAAAATATGGGGTGCCCCAAGGGAATGCATTTCGGTACATGCAATGGAGGGCTTTTGCGAGGCAACAGGTAAGGGAATTCCCGCAGCTCCCGACGCAGGAGGTGCAGGATAGAGTGATCTCAGAGACATGGGTGGGGGATGGTAGGGTGTCGGATATATACAGGGAAATGAGGGACGAGGGGGAGATCATGGTAGATGAGCTGAAAGGGAATTGGGAAGAAGAGCTGGGGGAGGAGATTGAGGAGGGGCTGTGGGCTGATGCCCTACGTAGGGTAAACTCGTCGTCCTCGTATGCCAGGCTAAGCCTGATACAATTCAAGGTTCTGCAGAGGGCGCATATGACTGGAGCACGGCTCAGTAAATTTTTCGGGGTAGAGGATAGGTGTGGGAGATGCTCGAGAAGCCCAGCGAATCACACCCACATGTTTTGGTCATGTCCGGCATTACAGGGGTTCTGGGTGGGGGTGGCGAAGGTGCTTTCGAAGGTGGTGGGGGTCCGGGTCGAGCCAAGCTGGCGGTTGGCTATATTTGGGGTTGCAGAAGAGCCGGGAGTGCAGGAGGCGAGAGAGGCTGATGTTTTGGCCTTTGCGTCCCTAGCAGCCCGGCGCAGGATATTGCTTATGTGGAAGGAAGCCAAACACCCGGGGGTGGAGACCTGGATAAACAACATGGCAGGGTTTATAAAGTTAGAACGGATCAAGTTCGTATTAAGGGGTTCGGCTCAAGGGTTCACCAGGCGGTGGCAACCGTTCGTCAACTACCTCACAGAACGATAGAGGGAATGAAAAGGAAGAAAGACAACAGCAGCAATCCGTGGGGGGTGGGGGGGGGGGGGGGAGGATCCGGGCGGGCTCTCAGGGATGTCATTGTATATGTATAGACATTGGTTACAGGTAATGTATATTGGACTGTTGGATTGTATCTTTGGAGAGTAACTATTTTGGACAAGGCAGTTGCCATTTAGTTTGGTTTTTGTTTCTGTTTGTATATAATTTATTTATTTGTTCAAAATTGGCCACTGTTATTTATATTGCTTTATTGTTGTTTAAAAGAAAAACTATGCACTGTTCTGTTTGGCCAAAAAAAAATCTTGAATAAAATATATATTTTTAAAAAAGATGAAATAACCGAGGAATCATCCAGCGATGTTTTGTGGGTGGAACCAAGGATGGGATGGTGACCTCATTGGGATTGTACCCAAATAGTCAACAGGAATTGGAAGCGGAAATATGCAGGGAGATTGGGGGAAACCTGCAGGGTAGGGGGAGGGGGCGGGGGGGGGGGGGGGAGACAGAGGGGGGAGAAGGTGGGGAGGAGACAGAGGGGGAGAGGGTGGGGGATGCGGGTGAAAAGACAGAGGGGGAGAAGGTGGGGGGGGGGGGGAGAAGAGACAGAGGGGGAAGAGGGTAAATACCAGTCCTGGAGTGAGCAGGGAGAGTGATGGAGGGGAAAGTGTCGGATATCTATCAGGATTTGTTGGAAGCGGAGGAGACCCCGGTGGAGGAACTGAAGGGCAAGTGGGAGGGGTTAGGTGGGGAGTTAGAGGCGGGTTTGTGGGCGGACGCCCGCAGGGTTAATTCCTCCTCATCATGTGCCAGGCTCAGCCTATTACAGTTTAAGGTGGTACACCGGGCACACATGAAGACGGCGAGGATGAGCAAGTTTTTCGGGGTAGACGAGAGATGTGCAGGAAGCCCAGCAAACCACGTCCACATGTTTTGGGCATGCCCGAAGCTTAGAGGGTTTTGCTCAAGCAATGTCCAAGGTGCTAGACACGCGGGTGGCGCCGAGTCCGGAGGTAGCGATCTTTGGAGTGTCAGAAGATCCGGGAGTACAGGGAGTGAAATAGGCCGACGTTCTGGCCTTTGCCTCCCTGGTAGCCCGGAGACGGGTCCTTTTAATGTGGAGGCACTCGGAGCCCCCGAGTGTGGATACTTGGGTCAGTGACATGGCTGGGTTCCTCAATCCGGAGAAAATAAAGTTTGCCTTGAGGGGGTCAATGCTGGGGTTCTCTCGGAGGACGCAGCCGTTCGTAGACTTTCTGGGGGCAAATTAAAGTGTCGGCAGAAGCAGCATTGTGAAGGGGGGGGGTGGTAGATGCAATATGGTTAAGGGATGTACAGAAGGGGTTGGGTGGGAAATGTTTTGTTTACTATGTTGATGGTTATGTTATTATTGCTTTTGTTATTGTTATCAATAAAAATATTTTTTTTAAAACAACTAAATTGTAGCATCGTCTGGCCGTGTTTATAAAATGGGTTTTATAAAACAGATTGGGGGCAGTCCCAGAATGTTGCTGTGCCTTTATTATTTCAATAACACTTTGCTTTAATCAATTTCCAGCTTTCTCTTTCTCTCCCCGAGGAGAGTTGATTTTGAAGCTTGGACGACGCAAAGAGAATCTTTCCTCGGCGAGGAATCCTCAGACAGGAGTTCTAACCTGAGAGAAACAGAATAAATGTCAATGTGTCTTTGTCCGTCATTATTGGGGTTTCATTATTCTGAAGTGTACTCAAGCGTTGTGCTCTTTTTTTTTTTTGGAAGCAGGTGGGGGGGGGGGGGGGGGAATCAGGAGTTTCAGTGTCTCTGGGGGTGGGGGGGGCGGGGAAAGAGGCAGGAGTCAGTGTCTCTGGGGGGAGTGGGAGACCAGTGACATTTTCACACCGAGGGTTGGGTGAGTTATTCCAGTGAACAAGATGTTGTGTGGGAGCAGGAGGGAAAGCTGCCTCAGGAGGGGATTAAGGAGGTGGAGTGGGGAGCAGGAGGGAACGCAGCCTCAGGAGGGGATTAAGCAGGTGGAGTGGGGAGAAGGAGGGAACACAGCCTCAGGAGGGGATTAAGGAGGTGGAGTGGGGAGCAGGAGGGAACGCAGCCTCAGGAGGGGATTAAGGAGGTGGAGTGGGGAGCAGGAGGGAACGCAGCCTCAGGAGGGGATTAAGGAGGTGGAGTGGGGAGCAGGAGGGAACGCAGCCTCAGGAGGGGATTAAGGAGGTGGAGTGGGGAGCAGGAGGGAACGCAGCCTCAGGAGGGGATAAAGGTGGCGAGTGGGAGTAGGAGGGAACACAGGAGGGGTCTGGTGTGTTGAATAAATTAAACAGTGGATTTGCACCTTCATTTCATTTGAACTCTCCCCATGTGGGTCAGTGTTTTGTAAGGGGGGGGGGGAACGGAACCCCCCCATCTCTGTATCCACATTGGCAATAAAATGTGTAAACAACCAACTTGACCTGAGGATTATGTATTTTTTCCACGGGGGATATTTTTTGCGGAAGAATGTGTGGGGGATTATAATTGGGGGGGGGAAATATTTGGAGGATGGGGTGGGAATATTTGGAGTAAAAGTTTTGGGGGGGGAAAAATTTGAGGGGGGGGCAAGTTTGAGGGGGGGGCAAGTTTGAGGGGGGGGCAAGTTTGAGGGGGGGGCAAGTTTGAGGGGGGGGGCAAGTTTGAGGGGGGGGCAAGTTTGAGGGGGGGGCAAGTTTGAGGGGGGGGCCAGTTTGAGGGGGGGGCCAGTTTGAGGGGGGGGCCAGTTTGAGGGGGGGGCCAGTTTGAGGGGGGGGCCAGTTTGAGGGGGGGGCCAGTTTGAGGGGGGGGGCAGTTTGAGGGGGGGGCCAGTTTGAGGGGGGGGCCAGTTTGAGGGGGTACTATCTGGAGTTGACACCATGAAATGAAATGAAAATCGCTTATTGTCACAAGTAGGCTTCAAATGAAGTTACTGTGAAAAGACCCTAGTCGCCACATTCCAGCGCCTGTTCGGGGAAGCTGTTACGGATCATTATCTTACTTAATGTTGAATGGGATTGACTACAAATGGCTTACTAATACTATTATTTTTCATGTTCTTGCTCTCCGAAATTGGGTTCTTGAGGAAAATAGCTTTTGCAAATTGGTTGGATAATTAAAAAGTGTGAAAACAATGCATTTATATGTGTTGAATTTAGAAGTGTGAGCTTTATAATTTCATTATTCTTCAGGGCTGAATCTTTTCGCTGACAAGTTGAATATATTTTGGGAGTGTAGCTTTAAATTAAAGTTAACTGAAATGTGCCCTGCAATATGTTATCTAGTCTCCCTGGTGGCAATCCTGGTCAATTGTTGTCTTGCAAAGGAAATCTCCAGTTCCTTAACTGAGCAGAAGGTATTTACTCTTCTGCACCATGGCAGCAGCCGACGAACATAAAATAAGTCAATCTCCCAAATTTTCAGAAAAGTGTTATGGATAGCGGGTTAGAAATAGTGTTTCAATAAACTCTCTGTTTGTAAGATGAAGGAGAGTTGGAATCCAGGTTCACTAATTTGCATTTATTCTTCGATTCTTACCTAATGTGTTTCACGATGCCATGCAGAAGTGGGAAGAGGAGGCCCTTTTGAGGTTACGTTACAGGCTTCCATGAAATAAATCAATGAAAATGAAATGCACAAAACAATTTTGGTGGTTCTGTGTCATATGCAATTAAAGAAAAATCTGAAATTGTGAGTTAGAGGCAGCCAGTCCTGCATCCGAGCATGATGAAACCTTAACTCTATTAAACAACCAGGAAAATGCTGCAGGAAAATCGTGTTGATTGAAGAGCGCATAAGTGTGGACTCAGATAATGCTACAGTTTGGGCTACAGGGATAGGTGTCAGCATCATAATAACCACAGTACGAAGTCTTACAACACCAGGTTAAAGTCCAACAGGTTTGTTTCGATGTCACTAGCTTTCGGAGCGCTGCTCCTTCCTCAGCTTAATGTCAGGATTCATCTGAGGAAGAAGCAGCGCTCCGAAAGCTAGTGACATCGAAACAAACCTGTTGGACTTTAACCTGGTGTTGTAAGACTTCGTACTGTGCTCACCCCAGTCCAACGCCGGCATCTCCACATCATAATAACCAGGAATGGCAGTTCTGGGATAAAAATATATTTGGCTTTAAAAGTGAAATGGAAGTACAATATTCGATGCTGGCAATGACTATGCACTGTTTGCACTCTGAAATGTAGCTGAGTGAAGATTTTGATTCGGCATAAATACGTAAAATAACAGTGTATATGTGTAACTGGACGTATACATTGGCTAATAACAGGACCTAATTTCGGTTATAGGTTTGTCTTTACTAATTTTTCAGTGTAAAGACCTTAAAATTACGATGGATCATTTGTTCAGCGAAGTAATTTCGGACTCTGTCTTTGAACGTGCTACCTCTCCATGGATATGACAAGGCTAATGTTTTACGTAGTGGGATGTGATGGTCCTGCTTTTAAAACATAAAGAAGCAAATTGGAGTATTCAACTTTATAATTTCTCAGCAATTCTTTGAGTGAAAAGACCGACCCCCCCCCCCCCCCCCACCACGAAAACAATCAATGGAATTAGTAGCAACAGTGAAACTTAACATGGAATGCATCTTTGATTCATAAAATATATAGTATGTGATTACACATAGATCTCGGGATTCAATGATTCAATATAAAGTCCCTAATTTCTGCCTCGCTTGAAGGTTGTAACTTATTTGAAATAGTGCTTACATTTAAGAACTTAATCAGTTCAGAATTACCTTAGCTTTCCAGGCAAATATTGACACGAATATTGCGTACAAGATGCTTTTGCAGAATACAATAAGGTATGTCAATTTTGCTGTTCCCATGCCTTGCATTTTCTCTTCTGTTGAGTGGATATAAGGCAAACAGGATGTTGACAATTGTTTTTTAAATTAAGACATTGTACCGCTGACGATGAATACATTTTCATATCAGGTGCTAAAAGTTTGATTCGAATTGTCAAGATAAATAATTCCCGCTTCGATGCAATGAATGTTTTACTTTACAATATTTCACTGCAGCACGTGTTCTCCAACCATGAACCATAATCAATACTGCAGATCTCTGTTCCTTTTGGGGTATTTGAGAGATAATAATATTCTAGGTTCAGGTTAACGATCATTGACTCTCGCTTTCTTGTTTTCCCCCACAGCCTCTCTACATCTCCTGGTAAAAAGATGACATCTATGTCCCTGGCTCTTTTATCATCTGCCAATGATAACAACTTTCCTTTTTTGTCTTCCCAAAACCTATAGTTGTTCTGTACACTTGTTTCAAACCTCAACTCAATGCCCTCTGATCCCACTAATACAACCCGGATCTAACCTCTGAGCCCAAATCACATCCCTGGGACAGTTCTGGTGAATATTATCTGCAGACAATCCTTCCTGAAATGTAGCGACCGGAAGCAGACGAAAGGAAATAGGGACTTACCTTTACTAAGGCCACAGATTTCTGAAAAAAATGAAGGGAAAAAAATCATTTAGCTTCTAATAACTAAAGAAATCACGCTGTAAATGCAGAATATTACAGTTGTAATTCACAATGGCAATGTTGCGTGTTTTCTATAAGACGGCTCCTTAGTAAGTGACAATGTCGGTTATCTATTTCTATTATGTTACTTGACTTATCAGTGAATGATTAAATCACTGACCAATATACTCTGCTATCCATTACTTTTAGCACAGGGATTAATTAGAAGCAAGGTCTTGCTTTCGTTGAAGCTGAATTAAAATGGCCCCCATGTTCCATGTGGACTTACTGGCGTTGACGGTTAATTTTGAGCTGAATGTAGTAGGATCGGATCCATTCGAATAGTGATTCACTTTGCACTCAACGGTCTGAGACAGGGCCCATGTTTGCTGATCAAATCTCAGCCGACTGCTGATGCTATATGATTCGGGCCCTCCGATGGAATTGAGGTCAGTCTGAATGTTTGAGTCGTTGTCCGGCTTCTGATTGTCATCTACAAACCAGAGGATCTGGATGTTGTCAGGGTAGAAATCAATGACCGTGCAAACCACGGTTGCTTTCTCTTTATCCTTAATCTCTTCGGGCGAGGGATCGAAGAGAGTAATTTTTGGATCTCGACGCGGCTGGTCTGTGTGGGAATTAACCAAATCATGGAGATTATATGGGTGAGAGTGAAAATCAACTGACACCATAAAACAACATCACTTTAAATTGTGCTGCAAACATTGTTAGCTCTGCGGAAACTCTGGAATAACATGGAACCCATTATTACTGTCACACCGAATCAAATACATATGTTATGAGAGCTCTGTCCGTTTAAACCGAAACTACCGAGAAATCAGAATCCTCTGTTCCACATGTGAAGTGCAATTGGGTGTCATAACCGGGAATTACTCCAATCTTTTACAAACGCTTTATCGGGAGTCGAATTTAACTTGTCGGCCAAAATTGTGAAGCAGCCCTCTTCCTGTTGCATTATTCTGCACCTTACTAGTAAGGACATTATGCTGAAACTTTATAAAGCAGCCGGACGGTTGATTATTCCACACTGCCTGATAAACTAATTTAAGAAGGATGTGATAAACCTTGAGATGTTGTACAGGAAAGTGACACTAAGGGAGGCAGGAATGAAGAGTTGCACTCATAATGGTAGGTTGGAGAAGTTTGAAAATGTATTGCTGTTACTCTTTTATACGTGTAGAGGACAAAGGTTTAATGCCGTGAACAAGCGACTGAGAGAATATTAAAGAGATTTTTTTTGTATACTGAGTGTATTAATGATTCAGTACTCGATACCCACAGGTGTGCCGGAATCTGAGCTACGCGATATTTTTTTAACAAGGCATTGGGGGAACAACTGAGGATTTTACCTTGCGGAGCGAAGGGGATGGTGTTGGTTAATGGACAGCCTAGATGTTTTTTTTAGAGGACGTGCATGCTCTGCAGGGGACAAATTAATTGTTCATCTGTTGTACTAATTCCATTACTCTTTGACTGTGATGCTAATTTTGTCTCGTTCACAAAATGTTGCCCTATTGTAATCAGTATAATGACGGAATAACGCAGTTAAGAGAGAGTATATTAGGCTGATCATGCCAGTGCCGCTTCTTCGGTAGAGTTGTGGAAATGTACGTCTCAATTATTGGTGATAATCTTAGAAGTGCAGTCCATGGACATCTCACTGTTCCCTCGCCCCCAACAAGTGAAATGTATTCCAACGTTTCTTCTCTACCAGACAGCCTCCCACGTGTAATAGTTCTATGAGCTTATCGGTCAACTTATTTCTTCCTCGATAAAACAGGTCATGCCTGCTGTATTCCTCCCTGTGTTGTTGATAACCCCGTAGTTGTGAGCAATCGTTTCAATATGCTGTTCCGCCTTCTCTGACACTTATTTCTTATTTTGGTCGGGGTAGAACGTCACAAAACCCAGTCTATGTATTTAGTATTTTATGCACTTGGGCGCAACTGGCAAGGTCAGCATGTGTTGCCAAATCCTTTAAACTGAGTTGCTTGCCACATTATTTCCGCTCTACTTAAGAGTGAAGGACATTGCTTTGTCTCTGGAGTCACACGCAGGCCATACCAGGTAAAATTGCCTGATCTCCTACCCCCAAAGGCATTCGAGAACCAGATGGGCCTTTACAACAATCTAAAGTGGTTTACATGGTTACCAGTACTGAAACTCGCTTTTAATTTCAGCTTGAATAATTAGGTACGAATTGCACCAGGGCCCGTGCGAGGATTCGAACCCGTGTCCCCTGAGCATCAGTCTAGGCCTGCTGTATTACAAATGACACTACCATTTCCCCATCATGCCCAACAAAATGTGATCTAACTAATTTTCCACGAAACGTTCATGCATACTATTCACTTTTGAATACTTTTATTTTTTAAAGATATAACGTGCTCGTTATTGTCTTGTTCAGATTGGATAAAAATAAATGTTGAAATTGCAAGAAGCTATTATTTTGTATTGTATAAGGGACACTAATTCGAATTAAGCCTGCACTTTGCTCAAAGACAGATTAAAGCTAAAGCGGACTCAAATATAACCATTTATGTGCATTTATGCGCACCCTCGAAGCGAACAATCAGGAATCTCAGAATCTAACAGTACATGCAAGCCATTAGAACTACTGCGACTTTCTTGGCTCTTTAATTATATAGTTATATACTTTTTGAATGCCTTGCATTTGTCTGTGGCTATTCAATTCAATTTACTAGTCTTAATAATATATGTCTAGTTACGACCACTATACAAAACCTTTATACGTATCAGCCTTTAAACACCATATTTACGTCAACACTTCCCTCGACCTCCACCTCAAGCTAACAGGAACAATATATATTTTTAGGTCAGGTTGGGGAAGGACGGTGGTTATTATGAGACTCCAGATTTCCATCAGGAATTGTGAAAGCAATATCTTCCTGATTTGAATTCTATATGGCCGAGCCAGGAATTTAAGATATTCCTCTATTGATAAGAATTCTGATGTGCACATCAGGCAACTTTAAAATAATCTTTCATAATACACTTCGCAGCCCACACTGCTGATCAATTGATATTTAATGTGTTACTACTGTATTAATCTTCTTGAACTATTTCGAATGAACAAAATTTGGGTTAAATGACGGTAAAAATGAGTTATTTGGGCTGCGACTGTGATTATTGGCCCTTTAGTGGGATGTGGGATTCGCGGGATGTATGATTCGCGAACACAGTTACAGATGAGTCCGTGCAAGAATTAACGCATTGACTACCTCTCCAAACCTGTTGAGGGGAGAGTGTGAGAGAAGGGTATGTGGGAGGAGGGGTGAGGAGCAGTGTTTGAGCAGTGCTGGTGAGTCCACCTTTACTGTCCGTCCCTCCTGGCTGCCCAGATTTGACAAAGGTAGCTGTGGCCTCCTCTGTGAACTGTTACAGACCATATGTTCATCGCTGGGCTAGACATGGTATCCCAACATATTAACACACTGACGGTAAAACAGCGTAAGGAGGATTTGCTGGCTCTCATTACGGAGACTCCAGTCTGCGGGAAAATGTAGACCAGTATCTTCAGAAACCTGTATTTGGTGTTACCCCTCTGCAATGTAAACTAATAAATAATACCCTTCGAAGGGCATTCAAATTTAGTTATTTTAGATTGACATGTAAAAGCATTTACATTGTAAATATTATACAAGATTTGTTGTTGGTGTTTAGAACTGAAGTAGTGAAGTGTATTGGCCAATTGGAGATTATAAATTAGACTATCAAATGTTTGATAGTGAAATTGAAGTATCCTTGGTCGGAATGATTTGGTCTTGCAATTAACAAAATAAAATTCATATTAAACGACATGATAATTCTTGATGCACCATTCTTCAACATTTGTATTCGATAAAGCAAAAATACAGCTGGCCGATAAATGAAACAATTGTAAGTCGGTTGCCTTAAACCGAGTCCCTGCCACATTGTCCTTGAAGACGTTTAGAAGATTACTCATTACATGTTTATAGTTTCCGTATTTTCGTTTGTGCTCCATTTATTTATTTCTCTCTCTCTCTCTGGATCGATTTTCTCTATTTGTATTTTTCTGGATTTGCTGACACCCAAATTTATCGACTTCTTCCCAACACTCAATTTCCATGAATCCGACTTTGCATAATGGCGTTAACTCCTGTCGTTCATGGCGGTGCCAGATACCCAGGTTGCCTCGCTGTTCCGTTTCCGACTCAGAATTCCGGATCTTTGCAGCCTGATTTGGTGACGGTTGCATGGGAAATGTGCTGCCCACAACCTATGCCTTAAAAATTCCCAGGTTTACCAAAATTCCATAAAAAGAGTTGTTCAAAGTTTTGATAACTACCGAGGTGTATGGGTTTGTCCATGATGAGCAGGAACGGGGAGACACGTTACAATAATCTATTAAACACGGTGATTGTGAATGGGGGTCTCTCAATGGGATTGATATATAATAGTTCGACAGGTTCGAGCAATCCAAGCGAATATTATTGAAATGTGTTAAGACGAGTTGTGGTGCCCTCAATGATAAACAGCAAAATAACTTTCGAGACGGGTCGGACATTGACTCATAAGTAAACCCATTCACTTCCATTATATGTTACAACCTGCAAATTTAATGTGATGCTCTGAATTGTTAACCTACCTATAACTGCTACCTTGGTCCCAACTCCAAACGTATAATCGTAGTTATTTGAGCACAGTGGTGCAGGCCAGTGTTAAAACTAGCAATCAGCTAAAATGAAAAATGAACCACCTTCCTAAATATGTGTTCAAAGAACGAACTTGTATCCTCTCCCATTTTATTTTGCAAACATCAGTAACCCCATGTTTTAGATAGCACTTTTAAGGTACCTGAACATCAAAATTTCTCAGATAGGACGACAAATGGTGCACATGGAAGTGGATATTTGAGGGGATAGTGAAACACATGTTTAAGTAATGAAGTTTTAAGAAGCAACTTTAAGGCAATGGGTGGACTAATGGAGTGGGAGTGTTTTGAAGTGATGAGACACTTTAAACTAAAGATTGGGGGGGGGGGGGGGGAGTCGGGGAACCAAGAGGTGAAGTAATCAGTGAGAAGTGTAGCTGCTTAGGAATACAAAAAAGCACGAAAAGACAGAACTCAGGAGAGGTTACAATAGTCCCCATCCCACAAAATATACACACTGTATGTAAAGGCTCAGTAAACCACGGTCCACCACACTAAGAAAGCAAAAAGGGACGGTCAATACAGAATTAAAGGTGCTATATTTAAAGGCGCGCAGTGTACGGAGCAAGGTAGATGAGCTTATGGCCCAGATTGTGACTGGCAGGTATGATGTGGTACGCATCACAGTGACATGGTTGCAGCGGGTTCAGGACTGGCATTTAAACATCCAGGGATTCACAACCTATCGAAAAGACAGAGAGGTGGGCAGAGGGGGCGGGGTTGCCTTGTTAATTAGGAATGAAATTAAATCAATAGCACTAAACGACATGGCGTCGGATGATGTGGAGTCTGTGTGGGTAGAGTTGAGGAACCACAAAGGCAAAAAATCCATAATGGGAGTTATGTACAGGCCTCCTAACAGTGGTCAGGACCAGGGGCACAAGATGCACCACGAAATAGAAAGTGCATGTCAGAAAGGCAAGGTCACGGTGATCATGGGGGACTTCAATATGCAGACGGACTGGGTAAATAATACTACCAGTGGACCCAAGGCAAGGGAATTCATTGAATGTTTACAGGAGGGCTTTTTGGAACAGCTTGTGATGGAGCCCACGAGGGAACAGGCCATTCTGGACTTAGTGTTATGTAATGAGCCAGACTTGATTAAAGATCTTAAATTAAGGGAGCACTTTGGAGGAAGTGATCATAATATGGTAGAATTCAATCTCCAATTTGAAAGAAAGAAGGTAGAATCAGATGTAAAGGTGTGACAGTTAAATAAAGGTAACTACAGGGGCATGAGGGAGGAACTGACGAAAATCGACTGGGAGCAGACCATAGTGGGAAAGACAGTAGAACAGCAATGGCAGGAGTTTCTGGGAGTAATTGAGGACACAGTACAGAGGTTCATCCCAAACAAAAGAAAGGTTATCAGAGGGGGGATTAGGCAGCCATGGCTGACAAAGGAAGTAGGGAATGCATCAAAGCAATAGAGAAAGCCTATAATGTGGCAAAGAGTAGTGGGAAGTCAGAAGATTGGGAAGGCTACAAAAACAAACAGAGGATAACAAAGAGAGAGATAAGGAAAGAGAGGATCAAATTTGAAGGTAGGCTAGCCAGTAACATTAGGAATGATAGTAAAAGTTTCTTTAAATACATTAAAAACAAACGGGAGGCAAAAGTTGACATTGGGCCGCTCCAAAATGTCGCTGGTAATTTTGTGATGGGAGACAAGGAAATAGCCGAGGAACTGAATAAGTACTTTGCGTCAGTCTTCACAGTAGAAGACATGAGTAATATCCCAACAATTCCGGAGAGTCAGGGGACTGAGTTGAATATGGTAGCCATCACAAATGAGAACATGCTAGAGAAACTAAGAGGTCTAAAAATTGATAAATCTCCGGGCCCAGTTGGGCTACATCCTAGAGTTCTAAAGGAGATAGCTGAAGAAATAGTAGGGCGTTGGTGATGATGTTTCAACAGTCACTGGAGTCAGGGAAAGTATCAGAGGATTGGAAAATCGCTGTTGTAACCCCCCTGTTCAAGAAGGGAACAAGGAAAAAGATGGAAAATTATAGGCCAATTAGCCTAACCTCGGTAGTTGGCAAGATTCTAGAATCCATCCTTAAGGATGAGATTTCTAAATTCTTGGAAGTGCAGGGTCGGATTAGGACAAGTCAGCATGGATTTAGTAAGGGGAGGTCGTGCCTGACAAACCTGTTAGAGTTCTTTGAAGAGATAACAAATAGGTTAGACCAAGGAGAGCCAATGGATGTTATCTATCTTGACTTCCAAAAGGCCTTTGACAAGGTGCCTCACGGGAGACTGCTGAGTAAAATAAGGGCCCATGGTATTCGAGGCAAGGTACTAACATGGATTGACGATTGGCTGTCAGGCAGAAGGCAGGGAGTTGGGATAAAAGGTTCTTTTTCGGAATGGCAACCGGTGACGAGTGGTGTCCCGCAGGGTTCAGTGTTGGGGCCACATCTGTTCTCTTTAGATATTAACGATCTAGATGACGGGGCTGAGGACATTCTGGCTAGGTTTGCCGATGATACGAAGATAGGTGGAGGGGCAGGTAGTATGGAGGAGGTGGGGAGGCTTCAGAAAGATTTAGACAGTTTAGGAGAGTGGTCCAAGAAGTGGCTGATGAAATTCAACGTGGGCAAGTGCGAGGTCTTGCACTTTGGAAAAAAGAATAGAGGCGTGGACTATTTTCTAAACGGTGACAAAATTCAAAATGCTGATTTGCAAAGGGACTTGGGAGTCCTAGTCCAGGATTCTCTAAAGGTAAACTTGCAGGTTGAGTCCGTAATTAAGAAAGCAAATGCAATGTTGTCATTCATCTCAAGAGGCTTGGAATATAAAAGCAGGGATGTACTTCTGAAGCTTGATAAAGCATTAGTTAGGCCCCATTTAGAATACTGTGAGCAATTTTGGGCCCCACACCTCAGGAAGGACATACTGGCACTGGAGCGGGTCCAGCGGAGATTCACACGGATGATCCCAGGAATGGTAGGCCTAACATACGATGAACGTCTGAGGATCCTGGGATTATATTCATTGGAGTTTAGGAGGTTGAGGGGAGATCTAATAGAGACTTACAAGATAATGAATGGCTTAGATAGGGTGGATGTAGGGAAGTTGTTTCCATTAACAGGGGAGACTAGGACCCGGGGGCACAGCCTTAGAACAAAAGGGAGTCACTTTAGAACAGAGATGAGGAGAAATTTCTTCAGCCAGAGAGTGGTGGGTCTGTGGAATTCATTGCCACAGAGGGCGGTGAAGGCCGGGAGATTGAGTGTCTTTGAGACAGAAGTTGATAAATTCTTGATTTCTCGAGGAATTAAGGGCTATGGAGAGAGAGCGGATAAATGGAGTTGAAATCAGCCATGATTGAATGGTGGAGTGGACTCGATGGGCTGAATGGCCTTACTTCCACTCCTATGTCTTATGGTCTTATGGACACAAGGTTGACGGCATGTTGTTAAGTGGTGAAGGTATCATGGAAAGATTTATAACAGAGACACGGAGGGTGTGAGAAACCAAATGGAGATATGATGAAGCTAGCAGTAACCGCCAAAATGAATGAATGAGGAAATATTAAAGACGCTCCCTCTGCGCCACATGGACAGCGGTGCTTGGGATTCGTGGCTCTTCGGCAGCTTCTCAAGTGCATTTGCAGGAGTGCAACAAATACTGACTTTCTCAGCTTGTCACATCTCGTGACAAATGAGAGAAACGCAAACTTCTTTCTGTGTTTTAGATTAAGGAGACATTTAAATATTTTCAATGAAGTCTGACTCTGGCATTGTCTGCTTCAAATATTTACTTTAGAAATAAAACAGGACGATTCCATCTCAATTTCTCATTTGGGAACTGAAAATCACAAAAGGAACATTAAGTGAACCGTGTTTCGAACTTTCTACTCACCCAACACAATCAGTTTGGTCCCGTCACCAAAGAAATACTCGTAGCTACCAGAGCACAGTATTTTAAACCACCGCTAAAACTATTGAGTTCCCTGAAACGGTGTGGTACATTTAAGAGACTGATTACGCTAATGCTGCATCCACAGCATCCAAATCAAGAGTGTCCACACGGTTTTCCACGTGCTTTATACATGTTTAAAGGATCAGTGTTCCCTCGTGCCCCCCTGAGTGTCTTCTTGTGTCCACATAATAAATGCACTGTGTAAAGGAAAACGTTCTTTCCACAACCAACCGTGAAACGTGAACGTATGTTGACAATATGCATGATCAGAGGTGACATAACATTGCTGTGCTCACCTTTTACAACCAATTTGGTCCCGCTACCGAAGTAGTACTCATTCCCCGAACACAGTGTGAGACGCATGTAGGGAAACTTCATATGGTAAACTGAGGTAGCGCTGCTGCCTCTTTCACGTTTGCCGCAGCACTTCACGCCCTCATCAATACATCATTTGAAATAACTTTGCTTTTTATAAACTTTCTAGCTCTATATAATCTTTCTTATCAGTCCATGGTCAAACTGTGTAGATGCGTCAGCAACGGACAAGGCTATCCAGCCTTTTCTTTCCTCTCGATTTGGACATGAGCTATATGTACCCGAATTTGTTTGAGAAAAAGTTAGGTTTTCCATATTGCTCCAGAAAACTGAGTGAGGGATATGATTATTCAGAATTCATAGCATTGAATTTACAGTTCTGCAAATTTCCATTCCATTCAACAATATCTTCCCAGCCATCAGGAAATAAATGTTGTTCATACTATACTACGAACTAAACTAAAACCACGGATATCGAATGATCTTCATTTTTACCCGTAGTTTCGAGGCATTTTGTTACAGCTGCGAGACAAAATGTATATTTCTATACATTTCTACACAAAGATTAATCAGTGCAGTGGAATCATTCAATACCGTGTGGCATTCATTATTCCGCCGCAACACCCTCTCATTATTCATTTTTTTAAAAACCATGCGCTCCTTTCTCCTGCACTGTTAATAATATTGCGTTCACTTTTTTGTCTAGATTATGTTCTGTATCTTGATCCACGGTATAACTATTTGCCTCTCTTGCCTTCGGCACGATCCACCAAGACTTGTTCCATAATTATGTGCAGGTATTTTAATTTACGTTTCTTTAATATATATATTTTCCCCAGATGTTATGGTCATTCTTGGTTGAGCAAACAGATCTCGAGTTCAAATACTTACTGAACCCAAAGTCCATAAGAGCATAAGACATAGGAACTGAATTAGGCCATTCGGCCCATCGAGTCTGCTCCACCGTTCAATCATGGCTGATATTTTCTCATCCCCGTTCTCCCCATAACCCCTGATCCTCTTATTAATCAAGAACCTATCTATCTCTGTTTTTACTACACTCAGTGATTTGGCATCCATTGCCTTATGTGGTGAAGCGTTCCACAGATTGACCACCCTCTGGCTGAAGAAATTCCTCCTCATCTCTGTTTTAAAATAATCTTCCCTTTAGACTGAGATTGTGTCCAGTGGTTTTAGTTTTTCCTACAAGTGGATCATCCTCTCCATGTCCACTCTATCCAGGCCACGCAGTACTCTGCAATTTTTAATAAGATCCCCCCTCATCCTTCTAAACTCCAACGAGGAGATACCCAGAACGAGTAGAGACCCTCAACAGTTCCTCATACGACAAGCACCTTGTTCAAAAGATCATTATTGTGAACCTCCTCTGGATCTTTTCCAAAGCTAGCACATCCTTCCTTCGATACGGGCCCCAAAACCGCTCACCATACTCCAAATGAGGTCTGACCAGAGCCTTATGCAGCCTCATAAGTACATCCCTGGTCTTGTATTCTAGCCCTCTCAACGTGAATTCTAACATTGCATTTGCCTTCATAAATGCCGACTGAACCTGCACGTTAACCCTAAGGCCAATATTTCACTCTCCTAGTACTGTTAAGTTAGTGCCATCTCCAAAGTACAAGCTCTGGCTGCTTCCTGTGCCCACATAATCATGAGACATCACAAAAATGTACCTGAACAGTGTCCTCTCAAGTTGAACTGTTCCGACAATTAATTTATGACTTTTGGCTTTTGGTTAACATAAAAGAACAAGAAGTCAAATTAAACTCTTAAGATAGACGGTGTTTGAATTTAAACCATCTTTCCCAATGTGTGTCTTTTCATATGCGTGTGCAACTGTCAGTCAATTATTCAAGTTATAGTTTTGACAATACTAGATGATTATCTGGGGATGAATAACGATTAAGTAAATTCTGCAGGCAATCGGAATCCTGAACAGTGTTTGTTTTATCAAAAAGAAATATGACTCAGACAAAACGGTTAATGTCGACCCTTTCGCAAAATGTAAACGTTGGTTGCTCCCCGAGTACTACAGCAAACAACAATACTAAAACATTAACAGGCAGATAACTATGACCATATGTACACAGACACACCGAAAAATGAGCTGATAGATGGTTAGATAGGCAGATTAATTGAGATAGAAAACGTACCGACAACAGTCAACTTGGTCCCAGCTCCGAAGTAGTAAATGCTGCCAGAGCACAAAGCTAGATCCCTGTATCAAAACTTCCGATCACTCAGTGGCAAATATGCCTTCACATCAAAGATAATATGTAAACAGAGGATCCTTGTAACTTAAGGGATATTGAATCATTGCGACCGGCGTAGAAACCATTCAGTTTTAAGAAGATTGCTGCAACATGTGCTTAAACTATCGCTAATCTGTCTCACAGCACGATGCACCTGCATTTAGTCTATGCCCTTTGACACCCTTGTCGACCAAGATCTAGCAACATTAGAGCAAATTACTCTCAATCCTCAGCAATTTCTTGAGGTTGCACCGGTTGAGGGGGAGACCACGGTTGCACCAATATTTATGCCCTGCCGCCACCCCTGAAGGGCCGAGTTGTGTTCCGAATGCTACCTCCGCCCTCCCCACCCTCGTTTGGGACTGTCACCAGAGGAAATATCTAGAGATAACACCACCTGCCGTTATGGTGGTATTTCTAACGTCTCAGTTCTGACATCAATCTTTATTTTTACCTGGAATAATGCTTCGACATGGTGTTCTCCAACATAGTTTATGAAAATGTATGTAGGCAAAATGACACAACCTTTCTTATGTTTGACACTCCTTTGATTTTGTTCTACTGTCATAGTCGTTCGAGTCAGGCTGCTTGGAGTTACATTGTCGCATGTTATTTTTATCTGAGATACTTTGCATATTGTTCCCACACAACCATTTTCCTACGGGAAGGTGATTAGAACAGTAGCGAATTTGTATTCGTAAGGTGAAGTGCCGAAATAAATTGATCGAGTTCATATATTTTCATTCCCTCCATCCTAACGCCCTCACCCCACAACATATATTATTGAATTGAACAATCTTTATCAGTGTTAGCAATGCGGGCACTTACCTAAAACGACTACTTTGGTCCCAGCTCCGAAGTATGCTTCGGAATTGCTACACAGCCTTACGAGGCTGTCACAAAATCGACCTTGCACCTGTTAAGTCGGAATGCTCCATAACAGTTCCTACTATGGCTGTAGCCATCAAGGATTTCTGGACCAGATGACCAGATGTGGCCAAATCGCCCCTGGAAGCGTCACATCATTCTAATTCGGCATCTTAAAACCATCCGCTTGCCTTGACCTGAATAGCGTTACCAACTAACTATTTATTTATATAGAGTTTCATGTTTTCAATTGACCTTCCCTGCATTAACGGATTTGGCGCGGATTTGATGACAGGGAGAGAATTTAAGATGTATCTTTTTTACAAAGAGTTTGTTTCTGATGTATCTCCTGAACGGCGGTTGCTTGAATGTACTTTTTCGGTAGACCTCCACAAGCGGAATTACTTTATATCTATCGTTGCGCATGCTTTTAGCATAAAGGTTCGGTTCTATCAATCCTTATTGTTCTATACATACGGAAACCTAAAACGGGTCCCTGTCAACACTTAGTCGCTTTACATATTTACTTTCTCCAATCTGAGGATTCTTTTCACTTACCTAATACAACCAGTTTTGTCCCGCTTCCGAAGTATGCTTCTCTGTTGTTACACAGCCGTACGAGGCTGTCACAAAAATCACTTTCGTATCTGGAACGCGGTTTCTATTCTCCCGAAGAACTGTCTATGTTAATGAACTATAAATTCTTTCCGGACTTAGAGCCAGATTGTGGCCAGAGTACACTTTGAACCATTACTGCTCCGTATCGAGTCTTTATTTACTTGTCTTGGCTCGTTAACCATTAATCGCGTGACCCAGTAATGTTTTAACTAGATAGAGTACGTAGCTTTAATTTACCCACCACAGGAATGCAGAAATGTGTCTTTGAGTGTGTGTGCTGTGTTAGGGAGAGGGGGGGGGGCGGGAGCAGGGAGAGCAGGTACGGCAGTGGCAATGCGGGGTGCGGGGGCCTGATTTCCTCGGGCTTTTGTAGGGGGGTTAGTTTCTGAGAATCAGGCATGAACGTTCTAACTTTAATGTCAATTGTTGAAGTGTATACGTACTAGAGAATATCATTATCTATCTATCCTCTGAGCTCTATCATTCGGCTTACGACGTTGCCATGTCACTGCTTCATGTTCTATATGTGAGGCAATATAAACTGAGTCTATGCATCCGATCGGCAGCTTTTATATGTAATAACGAACACGACCCCTCCACACTTTTAGCCGCGTAAAGAAAGATATTTTGATTGACAGATTTCGAACATGTACAGAGTTGCCTCAATGAAAACAAAAATTAGTAACTTTGTCGCCTTGCCAAAGCCAGCTTAAACGACGATCAAACCTAATTCACGACAAGGCCTGCAACACGCCCTTTCCAACTGAACGTGGTTGAGAATACTGCAGGCTAAAACTCACAGACCGATTGATGTTTTGGACAAATTTTGAAAAATCAAGCAAAATATTCATCAATAACCTGTGCGGACTACTTAGTTGAGATGATGAAGGAAAGATTGACTCACCCAGAACTGTTAATTTGGTGCCTTGACCAAAGTAGTTCACATTTGCAGCACTGTGATACAGAGGCGTCACAAAATGGCTCAAGGTATTTTTTGTGTCGAATATCTAACATGCAAATCCAAACTGCATGGGTCTCTTATGGAAGGCAAGGCCTTGTTCTAACCTTCCTGATAGCATACTAATCTATTGACGCTGCGTCGGTCAATCTGAATCTGTGAATTGCATGCCTGCATACCGCAAAGGTACAGAATGTGGATCATAGTGCAGGTTTTGGAGACTAAACAATCTTGCGTGAGTGCAATTATTTACTAATCGCAGGTTGCGCATTCCAAGCTCTGAGCAGTGTCCCATTTTAAATTTAACTAAGGGGGGAAACACCACCCTAATATAGGTTGATGTTAGCAAAAGTAAATTTGTGTTGCTCGACGATGCAGCAGCCATCTTTCCTTTGTTAGTTAAAAACAACGGTAGTGAGGCCAAGGGATCGATCACCACACTATCGTGAGAATGGAAAGCAGTCTAGGTATGAAGAATAGACAAAGCGTGTTGAGGCAAAGTTAACAGGCGAAATTAGTTTCTAATCAGTAAGTTTGGAAATCAAATAGCTGAACATTAATCCACGGATAAAACGTCATTTTTCTTACCTAATACCGTAAGTTTGGTGCCTGGCCCGAAGTAGATTGTTGTTCCAGCACATCAATAGACCACTTTACAACAACCTGTGAAAAAGAAAGAGATCAAATTTAACTGTTCATGATCTATGAAGCAGAGGTCAAGTGGGTAAAACGTCCAAAGCAGTTTTGGGCCAATTAAGTTTTCCTTGACAAAGTGGGCTCTGCAGGGATGTGCAAATAGTAGAATTTCCTGATGGTATTGCTGCGTACGAAATGACCGAGCCATTTGTTGTGCTATTGATTGCGGGTAGGCCGAGGCGTGAGTTGCAGCTTAGGAGCAGCCAATGTTCTCATCAATAACATTGAAAAACATTACCCTTTTGGATAAAATAAAAATGTGTAATATTTTTTATGGATGACGATTCCAATAGCAATTTAAGGTGAAAATAACACAAATCACTCAATATTCCTTCTGTGATGTTGGCGCAGTGATCTCCGCTGCCACTATCCTTCAGCACATCTTCTGAGAGGTTTTTGTACGGCGGCTGCATTGACTTTTATCACCGTGCTCCCCCTGTCCCACACTGATACACACTCATACAAAAAATAACACGAGCGTTACCAGGCTCCGCCTCATCAGTGACTGCTCAAGGATTCTGTTGGTAATGCCATTTGTGATGAATATGTGGAGGGTGGTTGTACCATCATCGGAGAATGATTTACATTGGAAGGAACCTCCTGATGTCTTCAGCGCAAGGACGTAAAATGGCCATTCAACCAAATGAAAGTAGGACAAGATGGGATTATTCAGCGGACCCCGGCTGCAAAATAGAGCCATTCAGCCCACGAGAGCCTGTGATCCAGCGAAGGTGAGAGGCCCATTCCGCCCCCTAATCTTTCCCACAGAAGAGCAGGAGCACAAAACTAAAGAAAGTACTTCGACAATTCGCTACGCTACTCTTTTTAACTTCTTCCCTCCCTTCCTTCCTTCCCTCCTGACTTACTTCCGCCCTTCCTTTCTTCCGTACTTCCCATTCGTCATTAATTTCTTTCTTTTTTTCTTTCTTTTTTTTCTTTATTGATGTATTATATATTTATTTCCTTCTCCCTTTCCTTCTTTTTTAATTTTAATCATCGCGCCTATTCTTTTCACTACTCCATCTACCAATTTCTCGCATTCTGCATTGCTGTATTGTTCCTTTCTCACTGTAGTGTACCTCACTGCCCCTCCACAAGCGATCATTATTTGCTTCATCGCTTGAATTCTCCTTTCGACAAGGCGCTAGGGCCCTGGATAGCATTTGGGACAGAACGCACTCAGTAGATTGTATTCGCGCCTATCGCACTGTCCTGAATTATCACACAGAGCATTGTATTCTTGCAAAGCAAAGGGTGCATATGTTTCCAGGTGTCCTGGCCGCATTTGCGGGCTGTTATAGTTTTGACTGATCTGATTTCAAACGACCCTGAATCGTGACGAACCTACAATAGAAACCTGACATTGTGAACTCTATCGTTCCGTTCTCATTTTGAGATGATTGATCTTCGGGTGAAAGAAGTGCGAGCCTTCGAACTGAAGAGTTTTCAAAGATGAATTTATCAGAAAAGCCTAAAGTTGATTGAACTAATAGGACAGGGACTTCAGGATAGTAACAACGGACGGCGATATGAGCGTCAGGATGTAAGTCATCAGTCTTTCCCAGTATGCAATTGCGAGTACAATGTGTGAATGCGAATGTTTCTTAATAATACGTAACAGACGAAAATGAACTCTGAGAAATAGTATGACTGCGTCCAGAAGTTTGGTGAATCGAAATGTCCAGCATTGTGCACAATTCCGCTAGTAATCCTGGCGAAGACATTGTGTAAAGATATCAGATTAGGTGCCGTAATAATTGACAACGAAGTGAAAAGTTATATATATCGGGAATGATTTAACAATCTGGTATCATTTTCTCTGGCAAGCGGGGAGGCTGATGGTGACTTGACATAAATTAATCAAATTTCGAAGATCATTGATAGCATGTGCGTAGAGAGGGTGTGGGGGAGTTCGTAATTAACGGTCGTTAATGTCAGAAAGTAACTCATATGTCGCTCGGGCAATTAAGTAGAAACATTCCGAAACATGACTGGAGAATATTGAACTCAAGATCGTATTGGGTTCTGTGATGCGAATAGAAGAAGTACGTTTGAGGAGAAGGCTGTTTAATGAAATAGGGGAAATTGCGGACATGGAGCTGTATTTTCGTGGTTTTTATTTGGGATCAGAACGTCGTTGAAAGCACGAGAATTTTTGAGGAATGAGATGAAGCGGGAAGACTGCAGGCCAATGTTGACCACGTAAATCAATATGGGCCTCATCTCCGGTTCCGTTGCTGTGAATACTCGATAATTCGTAGGATAGATATCGATTCTCGTAAAACCGCACGATTACGTCTGGTCGTGTGAAATAATGTATTTTCCCCTGTCAACAACAGTGCGTCAGAGGTATTGACCCGTCTGTTACTGCACACAGGGCGCGAGAGGGATGCTAATGCGATATTTAATGAACCAGTTCGAGACAATTTAGTGTTAACTTTTAAGTCGTAATTTGAAACATGCAAATGTGTCAGCAATAAGGTAGGACTCCTCTGTTGGAGGAGATGTCCTGACAGAAAGCTACGTTTGTTGAACTTCCGCCACGGAGAGAGCGCTGCACTGCAGGTGGATCAACACTGATGTAATACTGCACCAAGGAAGCGTCCGCACTGGCCGAGTGCTTTCTGTAGGATCAGCGCACATTGAGGCAACAGTATCGGAAAGCTCGTACTGAGATAGCGCTGTACTGTGTCAGTTAATGGTGAGGCTATTTTCCGGTGCCAAATAACTCATCATGAGTGAAACCTGAGATTTCATTCGAACGCATCGTCCTGGGATATAAATGATCCCAAACTACTCTTGCCAATGTCAGCTTGAGACGTTTGCCACTATATTGTCACTATTTCGAAGAGCATCAGGATAATCTTGTCAATATCCTGTAACAAACATTATCAATCCTCCAAATGCGCTCAAATAGGTTAGGTGGGCCCTTGTTACATTGTGTTTGTGGTACCCAGCTTAACACAAATTCGCTTTTCTGTTCCCTTCCTACTATATAGACCTAAGTCCAAAAATATTTCCCAATTTCGGCAGTGCTCCGCTGTCACGCTGATACTGTTGAGCCAATCTAGCATTGGTCTGACGATATACGTACGTTTTAATTAAGAGGGAATTAAAGTAAGAACGGATAACGTGTTTCACGATTTCTCACCTAACCCGTCAAAAATTGTCATCCCGATTGAGTAAAAGTATGCATCAGGCAGCTATAAGTCCATGCGCCCTCCAGTGGTGGCGAAGGGGCTGCAATGTACTCATGGTCATTATCTTCTGAATTTGGTTATGGTAAACATCCACTTCCATCCAGTGCAATAGAGCCTTAGCGGGCACGTACAGTCTGTCATTTATTTTCAATACGCCGTGCTTATAATTATTGTCTCGTGTAACTACGGTCAGGACATAGCAACGGACGTAAACTTCATCCTCCTCTAATGTCGAATACCATTCTTGAAACAACAGTTCGATGCCATTGAAAAGGTGTGTGGATAAAGACCATCTGGAAGTAATAGTGGCATTCAATAAGGAGACGTTGCAGCGTGCTTGGCTTCAGTGATTCAAAGTTCTAGTGATTCTGCCATTTGGCACTCGACTACCCTCATCGGAACAGGAGTAGGCCATTCATCCCCCAAGTCTTCCACACCGTTTAGCAGCTGACCAGTGGGCTAACTCCATTTGCGTACCTTTGGCCCATATCCCTTGATATGTAGCTAAACAAAAATCTATCCATCTCAGGTTTCAAATTGGCAACGTTTCTAGCTTCAGCTGCTGTTTGTGGGAGAGAGTGCGAAACCTCATCACACCTCTGCCTTCCCTCGCCCTCGCCTTCCCCCTTCCTTGCCCCAACGAAATCTGGTGGCTATTGCAATTATTGTCTGTCATCATGAATTTGTTGAATTTAAATTTCCAACATTCCCTTTTAGGATTTCAACTCATCTCTCATCATTGCTGCGAGGTTCCGAATTAAACAATTATTAAACCGCCCCCCAGCACCACACTGCGCCCCCCCCCCCAACACCACCACCATACCACCACTGCAAAATACAAAATGTGCAACTCACTATCGGTAACAACATAACTTGATCTTGTATGAAGGAATATGAAGAGAGGCAGAAGACATATTGTGTAACAATTCCATATTGCCAAGAATATTAATAAAGTACATTTGAAGATGTAACATGCAATGCAGATGCAGGGGAACCGGTAGATGTAATTTACCTGGATTTTCTCAAGGCATATAATATTATGTAATACTAAATATTATTACATATTATGTGCGAGACACAATAGGTTTTGTGTGTCGGTGCCAATGCACTCGCCTTGTCAGGAGAATAGTTATGGGACAGAAGTCAACCTGGATAAACATGGAATTTTAAGTTTGGTAGGCATTGTCATGTTGAGATCAAACTTTAATTTGTAATATACTGTGAAAGCTGAATATTAGGTCAATATTTTAGTAATTAGGTGTTTCCTTTATCCATACGGGTGATCCATTTACCTATTATGCCTTTGGTTGAAAATTGGGAGTGACATAAATTCCTCTCGCGTGTCATTGTAACGGCATGCAAAGATCCTGAGCAATTTTCCATTATGCACTTAATAGGACGAGATGTAAGACTCTTCCTCCACGATCCTCTACTGCTGTTCAATAAGATCATTCCCTACTCTCGCTGTGGTCTTAAGTAAAGTTGCCATATGACCATAGGCTGCTTTCCCCTATGAAGGGAAGTGTTGACTAGTGGTGATTTAACCTGAGTATCACCACACCACCGGTGAGGGGCAAGATAGAGAAGGGGATGGGGGTGGGGGTGCCTTCATTAATAACTTCAGCCGGTACGGGGATTGAAGCCGCATAGTTACCCTGAACAGCCTTCCGTCCAACGTAGCTGATCCGCCACGGCCAATTAAGAGCGAGCGTTAAGTCCAGTTGCCCGTCTCCCCGAGTAGATGAAACATCTGTGCAACTCAGCCTCAAATGTTCAATGATCTAACTTCCACTGTCCTCCTGGAAAGAGAGTCCCAAAGACTAAGGGCCATCTGACAAAACATATTTCTCTTCCTCTCTGTTCTAAATGCAAGATCCCTCATTCTGAACTATGCTTCCTCCTTAAGGTTCTCCCAGGATATGAAATAAGTTAATCACTAATTGCTCAAAATCCTGTGAGAAGACGCTCAATCTGCCGATCGTGTGTTCCTAAGTTGAACTTTTGATCCCTGCGACTAACTTGGTGAACTGCTTCCAAATCAGGTGTACTGCCCCCAAATAATGAGATGGACGCGAGACACAGTACTATGAGTACAGTCTGAACGATGCCTTGCAATACAAACAAGCATCCCATTTGCATTTGTAATTATTTGCTGTGACTGTGTGCTATTTTTTATTCTGATGAATTTATAATGACCTCAATGTCACTGTATTTAGCTGAGTTCTATAGCCTTCATCGAGTTAAATACTATTCTGCTCTTCTGCCCATCAAGACAACTTTGAAAACCTCACAGTTTTCAACAAAATATTAATCTGCCAAATTTTACAGACTGACTTAACCCACAAACGGTTTGCTAACTATTTGAGTCATTCTCACATAGGGTTACCTACTTACGTTTGTGCCATCAACAAATGTGCCTGCAATAACCTCAGTTTCATCATCAAATCCATCAATATTGGTCATATATAGGTGCAAATCCGTCATTTATTTGGTTCTGAAACAAAATATTGATCTGGATGATTCTGAGAACTTTAGAGAGGACCAGCGAACTTGTCTATCCATTCTGAGAAGTATTTCGAAATAGTTGAATATCTTTGTTTTTGAACATGTAGCAAAACTCATGCAGGATTGGATTATGCAGCCTCTTCTACCATTAATCCGGAGTGCATATGTTTAGTGGTTTACATGTGTAATCTCATTGATACCCTTAGTATCCGGGGATTTGTTCCAACGTACAGGTCAGCAGATCTGGCTGCAAAACGCTTAGGTTACCCATGCAACTCATAGAGTCACAGATGTTTGCAGCATGGACAGAGACCCTTCTGCCCGACTTGTCCATACCGCCCAGTTTCTATCACTAACCGAGTCCCACATGCCCGCATTTGGCCCATATCTCTCTATACCCACCCTGCCTATGTAACTATCTAACTGTTTTTTAAAGGACAACATTGAACCCGCCTCTACCACTGCCTCAGGCAGCCTGTTCCAGATGCTCACCGCCCGCTGTGTGAAAACATTTCCCCTCTGGTCTCTTTTGTAACTCTCATTTGTAACCTTAAACCTATGCCCTCTAATACTAGACTCCTCTACCTTTGGGAAAAGATGTTGAATATCTACCTTATCTGTGCTCCTCGTTATTTTAGAGACCTCTATGAGATCACACCTAAGCCTCCTATGATCCAGGGGAAAACGTCCCAGACTATCCAACCTCTCCTTATACCTCAGGTCATCAAGTCCTGGTAGGAAGGGGCAGCACGGTGGCGCAGTGGTTACCACTGCTATGTCACGGCGCCGATGTCCCAGGTTCGATTCCGGCTCTGGGTCACTGTGCATGTGGAATTTGCTCATTCTCTCCGTGTTTGCGTGGATTTCGCCCCCACAACCCAAAGATGTGCAGGGTAGGTGGATTTGCCACGCTATTTGCCACTTAATTGGAAATAATTAATTGGGCATTTTAAATGTCCTGGTAGCATCCTCGTAAATCTCTTGTGCACTGTTTTAGTTTAACAATGCCTTTCCTATAATAGGGTGACCAGAACTGAACACAGTATTCCATGTGTGGCCTTTCCAATATTTTGTACGACTTCAACGAGACGTTCCAACTCCTGTATTGCTCCAACCAATCGAACCTACCATGCTGAATGCCTTCTTCACCACCCTGTCCACCTGCGACTTCACCTTCATGGAGCATTGAATTGTACCTCTAGATCTCTTTGTTCTACAACTCTCCCCCAACTTCCTACCATTAACTGAGTAGTCCCTGCCCTGGTTTTATGTACCAAAATGCATTACCTCACGTTCATCCAATTAATCATCATCTGCCTTCCATCGACCCACTGGCCTAAATGATCAAGATCATGTAGCAATCTTATAAAACTTACTTCACTATCCACTATGCCAGCAATCGTGGTGTAATCTGCAAACGCACTAACCATGACTCCTACATTCTCAGACAAAGCAGTTATATATATGGCAAATAAGAATGGACACAGGACCGTTTCCTGAGGCACACAGCTGGCCACAGGCCTCCGGTTTGAAAGTCAACCCGTCAGAACCAACGTTGGGCTTCGGTAACCAAACTATTTTTGTATCCAATTGGCTACCTCACCCTGGATTCGGTGATAATTAACCTTTTGCAACAACCTAGCATGCAGTAGTTTGTCAACCGACTTCGAAAGTCCATGGAGACAACGTCGGCAGCCCTTCCCTCATCTACCGCATTGGATACCCCTACAAAAATCTAAATCACATTCGTGAAACATGACTTCCCCTTAGAAAGCCATGCTGACTTTCCCTAATTAGCCCTTGCCTGTCTAAATACCAGTAGATCATGTCCCTCAGAATACCTTCTACCAACTTGCCCACTACGGAAGTAAAGCTCACCGGCCTGTAGTTCCCAGGCGTATCCCTACAGCTCTTCTTAAATAAGGGCACAATACCCTCCAATTTTCAGGCACCTATCTCAGCTAGGGGGGGGGGGGGGGGGGCGGTAATTTCCAACCTAGCCTCTCACCACATCCTGGGATACGTTTCATCAGGTCCCGTGGATTTATCTATCTTCTTGCGCTTTAATACCTCCAGGATCACCTTCTTTGTTATATGTACACTCCTCAAGCCATCAGTTTTTATTTCCCCAATTTCCCTCACATTCATGCCTTTCTCAACTATAAATACTGACGAGAAATATTCATTTAAGATCGCTCCCATTCCTTCTAGATCGGCATGAGGTTGACCTTATTTGCCTTTAACAGGCCCTATCATCCCCCTAATCATTCGTATGCCCACTATGTGTCTGTAAAAGCTCTTTGGATTTTCCTTTCCCTTATCTGCTAAGACAATTTCATATTCCCCCTTTGCCCTTCTAATTTCTCTCTTAACTCTACTCTGACAAGCCGTATGCACTCCAAGGGATTCAGTTAATCCCGGCTGCCGATGTGTGTCATATGCCTCCTTCTTCATCTTCATCCTGGCCTCAATTCCCCGAGTCATCCACGGTTCCCTACTTCTACCAGCCTTCACTCGAAGACGAATGTGATCACCCTGAACCCGAGTTAACACCGTTTTGTAAGACTCCCATTTACCAGCTGTCCCCTTGCCTGTGAAGAGGCTCCCCCAGTCGACCTTTGAACGTTTCCACCTAATACCATCGAAATTGCTCTTGCCCCAATTTAGATTTATCTATTGGGCCAGACCTATCATTCTCCATATCTATATTATGGAATTATGGTCACTGGTCCCAAAGTTGTCCCTCACTAACACTTCCATCAGCTGCCCTTCCTTATTCCCCAAGAGGAGGTCAGGTTTTGCCCCATCCCTCGTCGGGCCATCAACATGTTAAATGAGGAATTATTCCTGAATACACTCGACATATTTATCGTCACCTAAACCCTTAGTGTTCTTGCTGTCCCAGCTAATGTCGGTAAAGTTAAAGTCCCTCACTATTACCACCCTATTTTTCCGTCAGCTAGCTTTAATCTCCTTACGTATTTGCTTCTCGATTTCCCGCTGACTATTTGGGGGCCTATAGTTCAATCCTATCAAAGTGATCTCTCCCTTCGTATAGAATAACCTTGAATTCATGTCGGTAACTCAATAATCTTGACCTTAAATAGGTGCACTAGCGACACTTATTTGTCTTCGAACATGAATCTAAAACGCCGCTGTGATATGTGGAGTGACATGCTGAAGAGAGTGAACATGCATTATGGCTTGCTCGGCTAATTGTGGAAGGGTTCGATGACAACATCATCAGACGAAACTGACTCACCAATGACAGGCGCATTTCGCCCAGTTGTTATTCTCCAGGGTCATGCTAACCTTGACTTCATTACAGCCTATGTTCAAACATGGACAAACGAGCTGGACTGAAGAAGCGGCATTCGAGTGGTTGCCCTTCATGCCAAGGCAGCTGTTCAATAAGAACCGCCTGCAAAGTGGCGTAAATGGGAATCGGGGGAAACTCGACACTGGTTGGGGGCATGGCTCGCAGAATGGAAGACGATTCTGATTGTAGTCGATCAATAATCTCGTTCCCTGGCGAAACGGCAGTGGTTCCACAGGATAGTCTGCTCAGCCCAACCATCTTCAGGTGCTTCATAAATTACTATTCCTCCATCATAAAGTCAAATGTTGGATTGGTCACTCATGCTTTCATCATGTTCAGTACAATTCGGCGATCCTATGAAGATGCCTGTTCTCAGCTCTTGCAAGATCAGTAACACATTCAAACTTGGGCTGACAAGTGGTAAGCGCTATTTGCGCCACACAATTAACAGACAATGACCATCTTCGACAAGAGAGAACCCATCCACCGCCCATTCACAGTCAATGGCATTACAATCGCGGAATGCTCCATTATCAATGTCCTGTAAACCCCAACATTTAAAATTCATTTTTACGGGATTTAGGCTTCGCTGCTGTGACAGCATTCTTTGCTCATCCTTAATTGCCGTTGAGAAGGTGATGTTGAGCTTCCTCCTGAACCGCTGTGTTCCGTGTTGAGTAGGTACACCCACTGTGCTTTTAGACAGGGAGTTCAAGGAATTTGGATGCAGTGACAGAACGAAACGGCGACGTATTTTCAAATCGGGATGGTAAGTGACTTGGATGGGAACTTGCAGGTGGTGGTATTCCCATGTATCTGCGACCCATTTCCGAGATGACTACAGACGTGGGTTTGAAAGTTGCTGCCTGAGGTGTCTTGGTGAGCTCCTGCAGTGCATCTGGTACATGGTACAAACTGCTGCTACTGTGCATCAGTGGTAGAGCGAATGAATGTTCGTGCAAGGGTAACAATGAAGCGGGCTATTTGTTTGTTCCTGAATGGGCTCGAGCTTCTTGAGGTTCTTCTGGAGCAGCCGTCATCCAGGCGGTTGGGGCGTATTCCATCATACTCGTGACATGAGCTTGTAGGCTTCGGGGAGTCAGAAGGTGAGGAACTCACCACAGGATTCGTCATCTCTGACCTGCTCTTGTAGCCCCAGTATTTATATTGCTGATCGAGTTCAGTTTCTGATCAATGGTAATCCACAAGATGTTGATAATGGATGAATCAGTGATGGCAATGCCATTAAATGTTAAGGGGAGATTGGACTTTCGGTGTGACAACATGTGGAGAGACAACGAGTAGGAGGTGTCTGCAAATAGCGCGCTGTGCGTTTAGCTCCTTTCGCAGTTTTTTGGGGGCATTTGTGTTCATAAGCGCACTCGGTTATTGGAATAAAGTGACCACAGAGAGGACATTCCCATGAAGATCAAGAAGAAAAAGCCTTAATGCTGACGTTTGTCGTCTCAGTCGGAGGCTTCGAGGGGCTCGGCAATGGCGAAGATGGTGAAGGCAGCTACTGTGACATCGGCCACTCCACTAACGGCCGGGATGCTTGTCGACAAAGAGGCAATGCGTGCACTGACGGGAAAGAACGCCATCAGGCTTGACGAGGATGTCGGAGCAAAACTGATAAAGATGAGGCGGCGTGGGGTGGGGGGGGGGGGGGGGGGGGGCTTAGTTGTTCAACAACAGTGAAGTCCGATTTGGGGTGGTTTCCCCAGCACAACTGAAAGGGACATTGCTGGGGAATGACTATTTTTTTGAGGCGCCAGAGAAGGCTGATTCTTTTGTAAAAACATCATCGACTAACCTCCGTTGGCGGCCATGATGTGAGTGTTTGCACACAAGGTAGCTCCTGCTGAAAGGCACAGAAAATACCTCTTTTTACCCGATAGTGGGTGGAATGTTGATGAAACGCTGTAGGTGATGATGGGAGGAGTAGTTTCTCCCAAGAGTGGTATATCTGCCAGTTACCCAACTAGACAGAAGACGGTGAGAGACCTGGCTAAGGGGTTGAAGGAAACCCGTGGTGCAGCAGCCAGTGTTAGAACGGCTGCGGGCGAAGGGCTGGTGCAAGGTGGAAGGCCCCAGATGGAGCAGTTGATGGCTTTTATTAAGGAGGGAGGAAATGTGGGAGGGTCGCTCGAAGGCCATCGAAGGAGCTGTGGCATCTCTGAGGAGTTCGATGGAACGGGTGGCGAAGTGTTTGGAGGTGCAGGGGTTGGACAGTCGGGAGATTGAATGAGTGATCTGGGACCACAATGATCGTGTGGTGGCTCTGCAGGCAGAGGTCGGTTCCCAGGAGACCTTTATAAAACGTCGAGGGCAAAGATGGAGGAGCAGGATAATACCACTAAAAGGCAGAACCTGCGAATCGTGGTCCTGCCTGAAGGGGTGGAAGGTATGAATGCAATGAAAAACATCTCGCAGATGCCGGCAGGAACTGATGGTGGAACAGCTGCGAGATAAGGCCGCTGAAGTGGGCCGAGCACACATCCCTGAGGCAGAAGCCTAGAGTGTGAAGCCATCACGGGGAGTGCTTGTGTGACATTTGTCTGGCATTTAAACATCCAGGGATTCACAACCTATCGAAAAGACAGGAAGGTAGGCAGAGGGGGCGGGGTTGCCTTGATAATTAGGAATGAAATTAAATCAATAGCACTAAATGACATAGGGTCAGATGATGTGGAGTCTGTGTGGGTAGAGTTGAGGAACCACATAGGCAAAAAAAAACCACAATAGAAGTTATGTACAGGCCTCCTAACAGTGGTCAGGACCGGGGGCACAAAATGCACCACGAAATACAAAATGCATGTCAGAAAGGCAAGGTCACAGTGATCATGGGGGACTTCAATATGCAGGTGGACTGGGTAAATAATGCTGCCAGTGGAGCCAAGGAAAGGGAATTCATTGAATGTTTACAGGAGGGCTTTTTGGAACAGCTTGTGATGGAGCCCACGAGGGAACAGGCCATTCTGGACTTAGTGTTATGTAATGAGCCAGATTGATTAAAGATCTTAAAGTAAGGGAGCACTTAGGAGGCAGTGATCATAATATGGTAGAATTCAATCTCCAATTTGAAAGAAAGAAGGTAGAATCAGATGTAAAGGTGTGACAGTTAAATAAAGGTAACTACAGGGGCATGAGGGAGGAACTGACGAAAATCGACTGGGAGCAGAGCCTAGTGGGAAAGACAGTAGAACAGCAATGGCAGGAGTTTCTGGGAGTAATTGAGGACACAGTGCAGAGGTTCATCCCAAAGAAAAGAAAGGTTATCAGAGGGGGGATTAGGCAGCCATGGCTGACAAAGGAAGTTAGGGAATGCATCAAAGCAAAAGAGAAAGCCTATAATGTGGCAAAGAGTAGTGTGAAGTCCGAAGATTGGGAAGGCTACAAAAACAAACAGAGGATAACAAAGAGAGAAAAAGGAAAGAGAGGATCAAATATGAATGTAGGATAGCCAGTAACATTAGGAATGATAGTAAAAGTTTCTTTAAATACATTAAAAACAAACGGGAGGCAAAAGTTGACATTGGGCCGCTCCAAAATATCGCTGGTAATTTTGTGATGGGAGACAAGGAAATAGCTGAGGAACTAAATAAGTACTTTGCGTCAGTCTTCACAGTAGAAGACATGAGTAATATCCCAACAATTCCGGAGAGTCAGGGGGCAGAGTTGAATATGGTAGCCATCACAAAGGAGAAAGTGCTAGAGAAACTAAGAGGTCTAAAAATTGATAAATCTCCGGGCCCAGATGGACTACATCCCAGAGTTCTAAAGGAGATAGCTGAAGCAATAGTGGAGGCGTTATTTATGATCATTCAAAAGTCACTGGAGTCCGGGAAAGTCCCAGAGGATTGGAAAATTGCTGTTGTAACCCCCTGTTCAAGAAGGGAACAAGGAAAAAAATGGAAAATTATAGGCCAATTAGCCTAACGTCGGTTGTTGGCAAGATTCTAGAATCCATTGTTAAGGATGAGATTTCTAAATTCTTGGAAGTGCAGGGTCAGATTAGGACAAGTCAGCATGGATTTAGTAAGGGGAGGTCGTGCTTGACAAACCTGTTAGAGTTCTTTGAAGAGATAACAAATAGGTTAGACCAAGGAGAACCAATGGATGTTATCTATCTTGACTTCCAAAAGGCCCTTGATAAGGTGCCTCACGGGAGACTGCTGAGTAAAATAAGGGCCCATGGTATTCGAGGCAAGGTACTAACATGGATTGACGATTGGCTGTCAGGCAAAAGGCAGAGAGTTGGGATAAAAGGTTCTTTTTCGGAATGGCAACCAGTGACGAGTGGTGTCGCGCAGGGTTCAGTGTTGGGGCCACAGCTGTTCTCTTTATATATTAACGATCTAGATGACGGGACTGGGGGCATTCTGGCTAAGTTTGCCGATGATACAAAGATAGGTGGAGGGGCAGGTAGTATGGAGGAGGTGGGGAGGCTGCAGAAAGATTTAGACAGTTTAAGAGAGTGGTCCAAGAAATGGCTGATGAGATTCAACGTGTGCAAGTGCGAGGTCTTGCACTTTGGAAAAAAGAATAGAGGCATGGACTATTTTCTAAACAGTGACAAAATTCATAATGCTGAAGTGCAAAGGGACTTGGGAGTCCTAGTCCAGGAATCTCTAATTGTAAACTTGCAGGTTGAGTCCGTAATTAAGAAAGCAAATGCAATGTTGTCATTCATCTCAAGAGGCTTGGAATATAAAAGCAGGGATGTACTTCTGAAGCTTTATAAAGCATTAGTTAGGCCCCATTAGAATATTGTGAGCAGTTTTGGGCCCCACACCTCAGGAAGGACATACTGGCACTGGAGCGGGTCCAGCGGAGATTCACACGTATGATCCCAGGAATGGTAGGCCTAACATACGATGAACGTCTGAGGATCCTGGGATTATATTCATTGGAGTTTAGGAGGTTGAGGGGAGATCTAATAGAAACTTACAAGATAATGAATGGCTTAGATAGGGTGGATGTAGGGAAGTTGTTTCCATTAGCAGGGGAGACTAGGACCCGGGGGCACAGCCTTAGAATAAAAGGGAGTCACTTTAGAACAGAGATGAGGAGAAATTTCTTCAGCCAGAGCGTGGTGGGTCTGTGGAATTCATTGCCACAGAGGGCGGTGGAGGCCGGGACGTTGAGTGTCTTTAAGACAGAAGTTGATAAATTCTTGATTTCTCGAGGAATTAAGGGCTATGGAGAGAGAGCGGGTAAATGGAGTTGAAATCAGCCATGATTGAATGGTGGAGTGGACTCGATGGGCCGAATGGCCTTACTTCCGCTCCTATGTCTTATGGTCTTATGGTCTTATGGACATCACAAATTTGTTGCGAAAGAGGAGAATTACCATTGGGACAGGGAGAAGTGTGCCTCCCGCTTGGCGCGGAATAAAGTTCGGATTAATCTGGACATCGGAGAAGCGGCGGTGGAACAGGTTTGGGAGCTCTACCCGACGAAATTATGGGTGACGTTCGCAGGACTGGAGTATTATTTCGAGTCCCCCAAAGCGTCCAAAGACTTCATGAAAGAGCATAAACTGGGGGATAACTGAATAGACAATGCTTGGGAACCGGCTACTGGCACTTCGTAATGGTTGGAAAAGTGGGATTAGGGATTGGGGGATTTTACTCCCCTCCGGTTTCGAGTGTGTCCTTTTTTTCGGTTTTGCTGTTTACTGTTGGGATTCTAAGGAGTTGCTGTGGTTAAAAAAACTTATGTGGGGATGGATGTTCCCATCCCTCCCTCCTGTTTTATGGAATTGTTTACGTTTAACATCTGTTTGTTTGCTTTGAGAGAAGGCAGCCTGGTGTTCAGGAGAAGACTTTATTTGGGTGGGGGAGGGTAAAGTCAGGATGGAGCCTTCTTCCTTGAGCTGAGGACTTGGAAGAGAGGCAGAGGCTATGTTATTGGGCGCTGCATTTCGGCAGCGGCTGCCACGCTAGCAGGGTATGCTGGTGAACGAAAGCCAAGTGTTGGAGAGGAGGCCGAGAGTGTGGCGGAGGGGTGGAGGGGGGGGGTATGTGGAGGGGGTAATGGGGTGAGGGAAGGCAGTTGTTGCGACGAGTCAGGGGGTGAGAAATGACATGGACAGGGGCGAAGAATGGGCCATCTGAGATGGGCAAGGTACAGAGTGGGATTAAGTGTGTGGGGGTTAAGTGGGGACGATGGGCGCTAGAGGGGATTGGAGGCGTATGCCTCCAGTACGGCTGGTAATGTAGAGCATCCAAGGACTGAATGGGCCGCTTAAAAGCTCGCAGTGTTCATGCACCTCAGGTGCTTGAAAGCGGGGTTGGACTATTTGCAGGGGGACGCACCGTGTAAGGACCAGGTTAGGTTAAGGAAGGGGTGGGTCAGCCAGGTTTTCCACTCGGGGTGCAATTCGAAATCGCGGGGGTGGCGATGTTAATGAGCAACAAAATGGGATTTGTGAGTTCGAAGGAGGTGAGGGATCCGGGTGGGGGATATGTGATTGTGAGTGGGGTATTGGAAGGGGCATTGGTCGTGTTGGTAACTGTGTATGCCCCAAATTGGGATGATGTGGGTTTATACGGGGTTTCTGGCAGTGATCCCGGATTTGACCGTGCACCAGTCGATCATGGAAGTAGATTTTAACTGTGTCCTATGGCCGTGGGTGGAAAAGGTGAGCCCCAGGTCTATGAGTTGTGTACGAATGGCAAGGGAGCTGGGGAGTGGGCGGGGGGGGGTGGTTATGGAGAGAATGGGTATGGTGGACCTAAGGTGTATTCGAGGACTGATTACTTTGTAGTCCGTCGGGAGATTTCGGTTGGGTTGGAGGGGGCAGAATATGCGGGAATAGTTATCTCGGCCCATGCGCCCCACTGGTTGGAGATTCGGTTTAGATCGAGACTAGTGCAGAGGCCGGGGTTGAGGTTTGATTCGGGATTGTTGGCATGGGGAGTATTCGAGAGATCCCACCGCGGAGAGTTTGGCATGGAGAAAACTGTTGCAGAGGCAGTTTGACAGGCTGACAATGGGGAGCACAGTCGGGCAAGTCCGTGGGGAGGGAGAGGTACAGTATGAGTATGGGAAGAAGGCGAGCCGTATGCTGGCACAGCAGCTGCAGAGGCAGGCTGCGTCCAGGTAAGTATTGAAGATACGGACTGGGGCTGGGAATGTGGTGCCAGAGCTGGGGATGATAAATCAGGAGTTTATGGAGTACTACCAGGGACCTTACGAGCTGAACCCGGGAGGTGAAGAGGGGGACATAGATATTTTCTTGACCAGCTGGAATTTACCCAGGTGTTTGAAGCAAAGAAGGAGGCATTACTGGACTCCCTGGTCTGAGGAAGGTACTGGATAGTATCAGGGGCATGAAGTCGGAGAAGGGCCCAGACCCAGATGGGTACACGGCGGAATTTTCTCAGGAATGTGCGACGGACTGACATCATATTTGTTGGGGGCGTTTAATGATGTGCTGGAGTATGGGGTGTTGCTGGAGACAATGACGGAAACAGTCATTCACTTCATTCTTTAAAAGAGCTACTCACCGTCAGTTGTTAAGGAGTTTAGTTTAATGTTGGGGGGGGGGGGGTTACATTAATTTGTGCTTTTGATTGTTTATTGCGTTCTTTTTGTGTTGTAATTTTAATTATCCGTTCTTATTACTGTGTTTGGAACACAAAAACTTGCAATAAAAATATATTTTTGAAAAAGAGATGGTTTAATTCGCTCTTATTAGAGATGGCCACAGCCTGGCACTTGTCTGGCGTAAATGTTAGTTTCACCTTGTCCACCCTAGCCAAGATATTGCCCAGTCTTGCTGCATTTTCACGTGGAATGCGTCAGTGTCGGAGGGGTTGCGAATAGTGCTGAATTGTGAAGCCATCATTGAAATCTGCACATAGACCATTTGTTGGAAGGAATGTCATTTATGAAGCAGCTAGAGATTGTTGGTCCTAGGCCACGAGCCGAAGCAAATCCTTTAGTGATGTCCAAGGAATGGATGGCAGATCTCCAACAACTTCATACATCGTTCATCGAGCTAGGAGTCTCCCCAACCTGTTGAGATTTTTCACTCTGATTTCTACTGACTCCACTTTTGCTGGGGCTACCTTCAGCCACACTCGATCAAGTTATGCCTTGCTGTCAAGGGCAGTCACTCTCATCTCACCTCTGGACTTCAACATTTATGTCCATGCCTGAATCAAGGTTGGAATGAGGTCAGGATCCGAGTAACGCTTGTGGAAACCAGTTTTGTGACTGTACTGGAAGAAGTTGGCGTGAGGCGTGGCACGTTACGGAGTGCACGTCGTCAGTACTATTACAGGAATATTGTTAGGGTCCATAGCCATTGCAGTATCCAGTACCTTCAGCGGTTTTTTCCCCTCACATGGGCGGAATAGAATTATTTAAAGACGGTCATCTGTGATTCGGAAGACTCTGGAGGAGACGGAGATTGTTCATCCACTTGGCACTTCTGGCTGAAGATTATTGCAAATGCTTTAGCCTTGTCTTCTGCACGGGTGTGCTGGGCCCCTCTCTCATTGACGATGGAGATAGTTGTGGAGCCTCCTCCTCCTTCAGTAAGTTATTGAATTGTCCACCACTATTCACGATTGGATGTGGCAGGACCGCAGAACATAGATCTGAGACTTCGGTTGTGGGATCGCTTAACTCTGTCTATCACTTCCTGCCTATGTTGTTTGGCATGCAAGTAGTTCTGTGTTGTAATTTCACCAAGTTGTCACCTCATTTTTCGACATGCTTGGCGTACTCCTATCATGCAATCTTACACGTTTCTTTGAACTAGGGTTGATCCCCTGGCTTGGTGTCAAGGTAGAATAGGAGATATGTCAGCCCATCAGGTTACAGATTGTGGTTGAGTACAATTATTTTGCTGCTGATGACCCACAGTGCCTTATGGATTCCCAGTGTTGGGTTTCTTGATATGTTCTAAATCTCCTATACTGAGCGCGATGGTAGTGCCACACAACACAATTGATGGTATCCTCAATGTGAAAATTGGACATCATCTCCGCACCAAGAGTACGGAAGTCAGCCCTACCGATACAGCTGTGGACAGAAGAACCTGCGGACAGCAGGTTAGTGGGGATGATGTCTACTAGATTTTCTTCCTGCTATTTCCCTCACCACCTTTGTGGGCAGCACGGTAGCACATTGGTTAACATAGTTGCTTCACAGCTCCAGGATCCCAGGTTCGATTCCCGGCTTGGGTCACTGTCTGTGCGGAGTCTGCACGTTCTCGCCGAGTGTGCGTGGGTTTCCTCCGGTTGCCTCCACAGTCCAAAGGTGTGAATGTTAGGTAGATTGACCATTCTAAATTGCCCTTAATGTTCAAAAAGGTTAGGTGGGGTTACTGGGTTACGGGGATAAAGGGGACAAGGAGGATGTGTGGAGCTTAAGTGGGGTCCTCTTTTCAAGGGACGGTGCAGACTCTATGGGCCGAATGGCCTCCTTCTGCACTGTAAATTCTATGAAAACCTGCCGTAGTTACTGTCTAGCAGTCGTCTCCTTTTGAACTCGACTATCTAAGTCAGTAGTGGAGCTACCAAGCACCTCTTATGATGGAATGTATCCATCCAGGCTACATTCTGTGCACTTGACACCCTCTGTGCTTCCTCAAATGGTATTCAACATGGAGGAGCACTAATGCATCAGCTCAGATTACACGATACGTGTTAATCAGCAGCAGTTTTCTGTGTGAATGTTGGACCGGAAGCCGTGAGTTTTCATAGTCTCCAGAGTCGGTGTTGAGGACCCAACGCAACTCCCTCCACCATGCAGATTAGAAACAAGTTCTATGAAGAGTTCAACACTGCTATGAGTAAAATCACAATGTCATCCATGTTGGGGGATTTCAACACAAGAGTAGGAGAAGTCCATGAGGCATGATCTTCCAGTGCTGGATACCATGCCCCGGGAAAGGTAAATAAAAACTGGTAGAAACTAACAGGATAATAAAAGCAAATTACTGCGATGCTGGAATCTGAAACAAAAACAGAAAACACTGGACGATTTCAGCATGTCTGACAGCATCTGTGGGGAGGACATGGGGCTAAGGTTTCGAGTCTGGATGAAAACCCGAAGAAAAAAGGAAATTACTGCGGAAACCAACAGGGTGTTTCTGCGAGCACTAGCTTCGAGTAGTTAGCATTTCCTTTCAGAAGCAGCCACGCCATAAGTTGTCTTCGATGCATCAAATTGCAGGTCCTTGGCAACAGCTTGTTAGCACCATCACCAGCTCTGAATCCCTCCGGCCTTACTGTTTTATGGATCTCGCGATGGTGTGCTCTAGGTTGAGGATGGAACCGATCTATTTTTTAAAATTCAAATCAAATCTGCGGTACTCGGGTCAACGTAGCAATACCGCCTACACAGATTAAAGAAAAACGCACATAAATGTGCCCCATGAGTGAACTGGATCTCGTTGACATGTCGACTGACCACAAAGTGAATGGAAAGATATTCCGAGACATCATCGACAATAGCACACTCTCAACACATGGGAAGCGAGAGACCGAAAAACGCTAAGTAGTTGGAGATCAAAATCATGGTGCTGGAAACAATCACTGAAGTCAAGCGGTACACTCCCATTCAGGTGCGGGGATGGGGCTGTGCGTCATCGCTGACAACAATATGCAGCTGTTGAAATGCGCGGGATAACGCATGTGTTGTTCCCTGGGGAGAACGGTGTCACCGAATATTATCTCAACACCATAGAAAGCCTGTCTCCCATGGCAGAGCTGGAATGGAATGCAGAATAGAGGAGTGTATAGCAGTTATTGAATACTTTGTCTTGGCAAAACCTCCAGGTGCCGACGATAAACCATCTGAACCCATCAAACACAGGCAATAAGCATTTTTGTAGCACGTTACTGATCTTACTGGAGCGACGCAGTGAGCGGACAGTGCCGCAGTGTGAATGTGATGCAAATATTGTGAGCATGCCAACCAGCAAACGTTGGCTGCGAACATCTCCCCAAATCACAATCTTATTTCATAAGTGGAAGACGTACAATTGAAGTGACCGTCTCAGTTCGCCAGCTGAAGGGCAAATGTGTGACAAATGCATACTGGATAAATTAGATTCGTGCATCTCACCGAGGCAATGATACAGTTGATCCGCCATGTTCCACTTAAGCCGCTGGGGAAAATTGGCGTTTGCCAAAGCTTCGCTAGAGAAAGAGTGGCGAAACCTATGCCAAAACAACATTACAACCCAGTGAGGCCCACAGTGATGCCGAAGAGGATCAGGACTGTTTCCGAAAGTATTTTCTGCTTTTATCCAACTGTCATATGTGGAAAGTACATTTGCAGCGGATGTTAACATACATATCAGAACAGATGGAAAACCGGGCAGCCTTGCTCGTCTGATATCAAATGCAAAGGCGGGTGAAACAGCAACTGAATTCAGTAGAAGGTGACACACTACCAATCTATAGCGAGGAACACCGGTATATTTTCTGATCCCTTTACGGAATATGCTTTCAACATCAGTAACAGGGAGAACCTGCCAGGGTCTATAATGTTACTATCATGCCATCATCTGTCAGCATTGACAATCTAACGCAGGAGGTTGTGGATAGTTTCACATATCTCGGCTCCATTATCACCAGCAGTCTGTGGCTTCCGACTGAAATCCACACAAGCATTGCAAAAGCTCCAGGTGCTATGTTGCAACTGTGTCAGGGATTGTGGTATAACAGCAAACTTATTGAGACCATCAACTGTGACTTTGTCAAGCCTGCATATTTACCACACGTCTCTACAAATGGTAAGACATGAGCTTTATATTTTGGGCTAGATACATTACTGACCGGTATCGGCCTTCGCTGCCTCAACCTACTCTGAGCATCTTTTGGCAGAACATTATCATGAATGAAGCGTTCCTGGAGAGTGATTCATCCATCAGCAAACACTCATTGATCTGTCTGCGCTGGAATTCATCAGATGGATGTCGGAGCATATCCACAGTTCCAAAGCGTGTTGAATTTGTCACTCGGTTTCGAGTAATTTGGCATTCATACCTCTGCCAGGCCTGAGGAAGGGTTGAGGACTCTGGGCCTGTACTTGTTGGAGTTTAGAAGGATGAGGGGAGATCATATTGAAACTTACAGGGTACTACCAAGCCTGGATAGAGTGAACGTGTAGAGGTGGTGTACACTTGTGGGAGCAACTAGGACCAGAGGGCACCGTCTCAGGCTAAAGGGACGATCATTTAAAATAGAGATGAGGAGGAATTTCAACATCCAGAGGGTGGTGAATCTGTGGAACTCTTTGCCGCAGAAGGCTGTGGAGGCCAAATCACTGAGTGTCTTTAAGACAGAGATAGATAGGTTCTTGATTAATAAGGAGATCAGGGGTTATGGGCAAGAGGCAGGGGAATGGCAATGAGGAAAATATCAGCCATGATTGAATGGCGGAGCAGACTCGATGGGCGGAGTGGCTGAATTCGGCACCTATGCCTTACGGTCTTATGGTCTTATCACACCTGCAAGCCATATATTAAGTTGGCTGATATTAACGTTGGAGAACGGGATAGAATCGTTGACAGCAGGTGGCGTGGATGCTGACTATTTGGAAGGGAATTGGGTGAGATGTTCACAATCCGAAAATTGCCTGTGGGTGAGAAGTGGCACAGAAGAGAAAAAAAAACCAGCGACTCGTCCACCTCCCACGTGCTCATTCTCTTGATTGGCGGTAAATGCAGCAGAGACTGCCAGGCAAGTGCGTGGCTCCCTAACCACACCAACCAATGCTTAGTGGGCAGCACGGTCGCATTGTGGATAGCACAATTGCTTCACAGCTCCAGGGTCCCAGGTTTGATTCCGGCTTGGGTCACTGTCTGTTCGGAGTCTGCACATCCTCCCCGTGTGTGCGTGGGTTTCCTCCGGGTGCTCCGGTTCCCTCCCACAGTCCAAAGATGTGCAGGTTAGGTGGATTGGCCATGCTAAATTGTCCTTAGTGTCCAAAATTGCCCTTAGTGTTGGGTGGGGTTACTGGGTTATGGGGATAGGGTGGAGGTGTTGACCTTGGGTAGGGTGCTCTTTCCAAGAGCCGGTGTAGACTCGATGGGCTGAATGGCCTCCTTCTGCACTGTAAATTCTATGTTAAATTAACAAGGATTTGTCCACCAAAACATAACCGGTTCTTTGTGAAACGGAAGGTAGCTACCGCATAAATAATATTGTCTGACACATTCAATCAGTCAAATGGTTGACATGTTGTCAATCCCTTTCGGAATCCGCAGCTTTCTTGGGAGAGAGTTTGCGAGCTTCCCTCCAGCCATTCGTGGACAAGTGTTTCATGAAGATGTCACCGGGAGGGCTTTTTAATGTTCGGCTGACTCTGCATTCAACATTTATACTCTCGGCCGTAATTAACAGAAACGCAATTCGCTTTAGTCAACATGTAATTGTATGTATTGGAAGCAAATTGTGCTCTTGAATTACCATTGTTTGTCGATCAAGAATTCTATATGATATATCTAATGTTGACGAGTCTGCTTTACCTGACTGCCTGCCGGGGTTCCCAATTACGTCACAACAGCCGAATAGTGTGTTCAGAAACAGAGGGAAGCGACACAGAACGTTAGTACAATGGTGGAACAGCATTTCGTAAAGGAACGAAGACAGAGAGTGCTCAGCGGTGTTGAGTTCCAAAGTTCAAGTCGACGTTGGATGGACTCTACTTTAATACTAGGAGTACTATAGGTGATACTGATATCACGAACCACGCTGACTTTATCGGCTTGAGAACTGTTGAAAACACCAGTTCGTGGGGATGTGCAGTTTTTCTTTTGGAATGGTGTAACGTACATACGAACAGGACGACACTATTCTAAGACAATTGTGATTATGAACCACGAAGCACATAGTTTATTTAGAGCATAACCCATTTTCCAAAATACATCTACGATCCCTAACATCTTATGAGTTCCCCTTTCCACCAAACAACATGCAAGTTAAATAGATCTATCAATTAAATCCAGTTTATAATCATCACACAATGCAGGTCCGATGATTAAGTCTGGGAAACGCATTTCGCGTGTCCAGTCAAATCACATAAACACCCGGTACACAGGTTTATGCACTGCCATGGTTCTAAGACTTAGAGGATGTTAGATGTAAAAGTGGCCCTCTCGACTGATAGATGTAAAAAACGGTCTCCAGGCTTTTAGATGCAAACTGGTCTATATTGCCTCCGAGGTTGCTCGCAATTATTTCACTGTTCCCCTGTGCTGGACCCTAGAAATGACCATGTGTATGCGTCAAGTTTCTCCCAAACGCCGAGGTAAACTTTTCAACTATTAAAACCAAAGAGAAAATGCTGGGAAATCTCAGCAGGTCTGGCAGCATCTGTAGAGAGAAATAAGAGCTAACGTTTCGAGTTCAGGTGACCGTTTGTCAAAGCTAAGGTTTACTACTAATAGGCATTTCACAGCTGATTCTGGTGCCTGGTAATCTCGTATGCATGCTATTGCTGTTTTTGGCATACTTATACAGATTGCTGTGCACATCACACCCTGTTGTCTTGTAAAATTCGTGTCACTTCTATTGCTAAACAAATGCATGACACTGATGAAGTCATGGTTATGGATTGACATGTGGAAATGTGATATGGTTGCAGATATGTGGTTGAAGGATGGGCAGGACTGGCAATCAACAGCCATTGCATAGGATGTTCAGATAAGACATGGCATGTTGTAGAAGTGAGGAGGTGTAGAAGTGTGGTGCTAATAGTGACGGATTATTAATTAATGAGTCGTTCACTCCAGTAAGTGTGTGGGGGGGGGGTCAATATAGGTTCTGTCAGTGCGGAGTTTGCACATCCTCCCCGTGTCTGTGTGGTCTCACCCCAACCCAAAGATGTACAGAGCATTGAACAATGAATTGCCCCTTAATATGAAACATTAATAGCTTTGTGGGTAAAGCTCAGGATGAAAAGGGGCATTTACATCTGTAAGTGTTAAAGTTAGGGTTATGTATAGGCCTCCAAACAGTCAGCGAGCAATAGAGGAACAAATATGAAGGAAATTCACTGGGGTGTGCAAAAATAATAACGGGGTTATTATATTAGCTAACTCCGAAATAGTTGGAATGTACGAAGATAAAAGCAAATTACTGCGGATGCTGGAAACTGAAACAAAGCAGAAAACATTGGACAATCTCATCAGGTCTGCGAGCATTTCTGGAGAGAGAAGGGAGCCAACTTTCCAAGTCTGGATGAAGTTAGCACAGTATCATCAAGAGGTTCACCACGATGATCCCTTGGATGGAGCATTATGAAGAGAGGCTGGATAGCTCGGGTTGTTTTCCTTGGAGCAGGGAAGGCTGAGTTGGGGCCTGATTGAGGTGTAAAAGATTATGAAGAGTATTGATAGTGTGGGTAGGAAACAGCGATCCCCTTGAGTTCAAGTATCAATAAGGAGTGAACATAATTTTAAGGTGAGGAGAATGGCGTTGAGAGAAGGTTTGAGGGTTTTCTTTTCACCTAGATATTGTTGCGAGTGTGCAACATCATGTCTTGTAGGCTAGTGGGGTCGGGAAACCTCACAATCTCTGCCATGGTAGCACAGTGGTTAGCACTGTTGCTTCACAGCTCCAGGTTCCCAGATTCGAATCCGGTTTGGGCCCACTGTCTGTGCGGAGTCTCTTAAAACCTTAAAACCTCTCCTGGAACCCCTTTTGAAACGTGGACTCAGAAGCGACAAGAGAGGAGACTATTAACTGCAACTCTGGTCCGGAGTGGGCGGTAACACTGCATGTTTATGTTCCTTGTGTCTTTCTGGTAGCAGTATCCCCGGCTCCTTCCCTTTTCCGATGAACACTCGGTTACCGCTGAACACAACTTTAGTGACGTTAAATCGCTTCACTGCAGTTGGCTTGGGGACGGATAATCAATTTTTAGCCGGTTTCCCACAGTTATACTGCTAATTCGACCGCAAAAAAGATGATTTGCACGCTTATAGGCAGCGAGTTCCAGATTCCAAACACCCTCTGGATGAAAATGCTTTCCCTCACATCCTCTCTAAACCACCTTCAATTGATGTCGCCAATTTATTGACTCCTCTTCTAAGGGGAAATATACATTCCTATCTAACCTATGTGTGCTCCTCAATCCGGTCCCGCTCAGGCTTCCCTGCGCCATGAAAAGACGTCTGCCTATCCAGTCTCTGTTTCTAACTGAAATATCCCAGCCCAGGCGACACCTTGGTGAATCTGCTCTGAACCCTCTCTCGTGTAATCACTCCCTCCCTGCGGCGAACAGAAATGCACACTGTACTCCAGCTGTGACCCAATGTGCTGTTTAAACAGCTCCAGCAGAACCTCGGCCCTTATATTCCATAAGTCGGCACATAAAGGCAGGTATCACATATGTCGTATCACAAGTACTGTAGTGAGCTCATTTTACTCGAATTATACGGTCATGACTCGCACAGTCTAAAAGGGTCGTAGGTTTTTGATCTGGTGGCACAGTGGTGGTACCTGCTTCTGAGGCCGAAAATCTGGATTCAACGCAAATGAAGGTTGACGGAAACGCATTGATGACACGGCTGAAACGCAAAGAAAACGGCTAAGTATCATTTTTGCGTTCATTCGACGTCCGCCAATGACAGGCGTTGAAGGCGAGAGTGATTCCTGACAGGCATGAAATGGAAACACATTGGCGCCTCTACAATCACTATGTGTGCAGCATGGTATCATAACTCCAGGGTCCCAGGTTCGATTCCCGGCTTGGGTCACTGTCTGTGCGGAGTCTGCACATCCTCCCTGGGTCTCCCTGGGTTTCCTCCCGGTGCTCCGGTTTCCTCCCACAAGAAAGACGTGCTGTTAGGATATTCTGAATTCTCCCCCTGTGTACCCGAACAGGCGCCAGAATGTGACGACTAGGGGCTTTTCACATTAACCTCATTGCAGTGTTAATGTAAACCTGCTTGTGACAAAGAAGATTATTATTACATGTATCGCCCAAAGCTGTGAGATGCACGCAAGGGTGTACAATGCCATAGCAACAGAGATTGTTGGCAGTCGACTTGGCGGCGGGGAATTGGACTTCGGTGCGGTTAGCCATTGTGGGTTTGATGCATGCGAAAAACACGGGACCCCCATCCTCGTTTTGTCTGCAGACAATTCAGGATCTGCCGCCTGACCTTACCTGGGATGCATTGGGTTGCGTTGAGGGTTGGACCGAATTTCGATCCGAGAGCCCAAGACGGTGACTGAGTTTTTGTTTCACACCTGCACCCCTTCCGATCACTGTGATCACTAGCAGCGCAGTAATAATCCGCCGTATCAGTCGGATCCACGCGCAGTATTTTCAGGCTGCAGCTTTTGAAATCGGGCCTGGTGACTTCAACCTTTCCCGGGAAACTGTCCTCAGGCTGAGGATCAGAGCCGAAAGCCGATGTAATGATCAGCTGCAAACCCTCTCCGATCTTCTGACGATACCAGTTCATGTAGGTCTCGCTGGTGTCATTCTGGTAACACTGCATCTCCACTGTCTTCCCCTTTTCAACGGACATGCGGTTCCACCACTGTGTAACGAAAGCGCTCCGATAGCCAACTGCGGAGAAACATGAGGAACAGATAGGATCAAAAATGAAATGGGACGGTGAAGGTAGCGAGGATGCTCCGTCTTTTGTCTGCAGACAATTCGCTCAATCACGCCACAAACCATACCTCAATAATAAAAGCCTTACGACTTCCACCAGCGAGAGTGCCCGGCGCCTCTCATTGCCGTGACATTGAAAATTGTACTGATATAGAAGGCTATATACATATAATATATGCATATATATTTCAAAAACAAGGTATTTAGAAAACGAAGCAATTGTGCAGTTCAGAAGCTGAAGTCGGCGAATGGTCAGCTCTTGAAAGAGATGCGTTACAATTACTCACACCTCCATGTAATTTGACAGTAGATCAGCAAATCTGTTTGTACTTAAATCATGATCCATGTACCTTTTGTAAGCCGCGTCTGCAAGTGTTTCATTATGCTCCCAGCCAACCGGCAGTCCGCCGTTCAAAGATTACCACACGACAAATCTGACTGATAAAATCGTTTCTACAGAACCAAGAAGTACATAGAACATTACAGCGCAGTACAGGCCCTTCGGCCCTCGATGTTGCGCCGACCTGTGAAACCACTCTAAAGCCCATCTACACTATTCCCTTATCGTCCATATGTCTATCCAATGACCATTTAAATGCCCTTAGTGTTGGCGAGTCCACTACTGTTGCAGGCAGGGAATTCCACGCCCTTACTACTCTCTGACTAAAGAACCTATCTCTGACATCTGTCCTATATCTATCTCCTCTTAATTTAAAGCTATGTCCCCTCGTGCTAGTCATCACCATCCGAGGGAAAAGGCTCTCACTCACTGTCCACCCTATCCAATCCTCTGATCATCTTGTATGCTCAATTAAGTCACCTCTTCAGTGACTTAAGTGACTTCTCTTAAGAGAAAAAAAAATAACATTCGCGAAACGAGTCATACAAGGATGAAAAGTAACCTGGGAGCATCAGCAACAATAGGTGTTGGAACATAATACGCCTCATGATGCCGGAATGTGAACCTTCAGTGAATATCTGGCCTCGGTTACCCTCCCATGGACTGCACTCTGAACGCGCTGTCACTCCGTTTACGCCAGACTGTGGAAATTACGTCATTTCAAGAGTAGCCAATAAAACGTCCCCTGCTTCATCAAAGCCAAGCGTACGCTTTAAGGTTGTGTTCATAAAGTCTTCTTGCAATGTGCAATATTTTGTAGGTCAGTGGGTTGCTCAGAAAGATTTGAACGGCCTACATCTTTGTGGTTTGTTCGTGAAGGCGTTGCGAAATCCTCTCCAACTCGCTTCATGATTCACCCTCCGATGGACATCGGAACGTAACTCTCATTTCAAGCAGTATTAACGGCAATGTGCAAGCAGGAACACTCTTCCTCAGCTGGATAAAACTAAGAGGAGATGCGATGTATATCTTTCAAATGAAAAAGGCTTTTGAGAGAGTACAGGGGTCCAAACAGCTTCCGTTGAGTGGAGGGTAGAGTAACTAAAGGCGATTCGTCAAAGGGCAACGGCGGGGGGGGGGGGGGGGATACCATTTTGATTTCAAATAATTGCGTTTTCAAAAGCTGGAGTAAATTTCCTGACAGACGAGAGGGAGCAGATCGAAAATAAATTGTGGGAGGAGGTTTCGAAATATGTTTGAACAGGATATATTCAGAGCCCTTTTTGCACTGTTGAGACGCGTTGGCCTTTAGTTATCCAGCGTTGTTCAAAAGCGGGGAATATATTTGGGAGTGGGCAGGTGTCTTTAATATGTGCTGCTTCGTGAACAGTCCGCTCACTGACTAACAGGGCGGCATGTTTTTGAACCCCAAACAGAAACTACTGGATAATCGCAGATGGTCTGGCAGCATCTGTGGCGAGAAGAGGGAGCTAACAGTTCCAGTCTGGGTGACTCTTTGTCAGAGCTAGCTTTGATGTTGTTAGACATGCTGAGATTATCCAATATTTTCTGGTTTTATTTCAGATTCCGGTATCCGCAGTAATTTGATCTTGCCACCATGTTTTTGATGCAGCCCGGCACATGTTTGAGTCACTGTGATCACTCGCAGCGCAGTAATAGACCGCAGTGTCAGCCGGTTCCACGTTCTCTATTTTCAGACTGCAGCGCTTTGTCTCCGTTCTGCTGCCTTTGAATCTCTCCGGTACACCTCCCTCAGGGGTGGGATGTGAGGTGCCAATCGAAGTCATCAGGAGCTGTAACCTTGCTCCGGATTGCTGGCGGTACCAGTACATGTAGGTATTGCTAGTGTCGTTCTGGTAACAATGCATTTCCGCCGATTCTCCCTCGACAACGGACAATCGATTCGCCCATTGGGAGACGAGAGCGCTCCTGCAAGTGGCTGAGGAGACAAATGAGAAACAGTTCAGATCAAATATAAAGTGGCACAATAACGATAGGGAGAAAGCCTTTGTCAAAGCTCAAAACGAACCCCTCAGTTGCTTTGCATCTGAGCCGAGTAACGGACTGCAGAATATAACGTTGTCTGTTTTCTTATTGATAACAGAATATTTGGCAGAGAAATTATCAATTTTCTAACTGATCGAACTGATTGAAGTATTCCTTTAGCAACAAGTACCGATGATGCTAAAGGCCGTGTGAGCCGAACCCAAATCGCTCGACAGGTATTAACCGTCACCTGGAAGCAACAGCAACAGTGGACAGAGGTACACAGTGCACGGCATGGTCTGGGTTTTGAACATTCTTTCAAACTTCCAAGTTCGCTGTGTTTACTGACTGCAGTCCTATTGCCTTTGCACTTCGTTTTATGATTAGGTGCGGAAGTGATGTCATTGGACGTGCACTCGACAGCATATGTACTTGTTTATCAAAGCAATACAGTTGTGTTGGTTTTGTGTGTAATGGTAATGATGTACAGCTTTTGTTCGAGGCGGATTTTACTCAGTATCGCCTTTATGTGTTTTTCATTGGCTATGGACTCCGCTTGCTAGCCCAGCATATATTGTCCATCCCTAAAGGCCCTTGCGGAGCTGGTGAGTAACCATCTGAAATCTATGCAGTCCATTTTCTGAAGGTACGCCCACACTGCTGTCGGGGTGAGAGAGGGGGGGGGGGCTGGTTTGTGATGCGCACCACGCCCCAGAGCGCGGGTTCAATTCCCATACAGGTTGCGGGTATTCACGCAACCTTGCTCCTCGACTGACGTGTGCCGACTCTCCTGTTAAATCACCACCAGTCACCTCTCCCTGTCAAAGGGAAAGAAGCCTGTGGTCACCTATGTCCATGGCTACTTTACTTACTCTAAGGGTAGGAGGTCCGAGGCAGTTAGGGTACTTCTCAGTCGGGTTAATGTGTGGCCGTAGCGGAACTTGTGAATGTATCTTTTGCAGGTGTCCTTTTTTGTTGTCTTATGTCTGCAATGTGGAGAATGACATTATTTGTCGGACTTGTGTCCTCAAATCATGAAAGACGAGAGGATGTTACATGGAGGTCTTCCTAAGCATGAGGTAGCGTCGGTAAGGATTAATTGTTTTCAGTAGCAGGAAGGTCTGTAATCAGGTGAACATACTGAATATGGTCCATGAAAGCAGCAGAACTGACCTCAGAAGCTTTTTGTTGCACTTAAGGAATGGTTGACGTCTGAAATGCAGCGCTTGGAAGTCTAATGGATACAGATTGAATCCTAAATTTCAAAGCCAATTCGGAAGCACAATTGACTAAAAAAGCAGCATCGGCAGTTTGACAGGGAACGGGTAAGATAATTAAAGCAATTAGTTTCAAGCACAATGAGTTAGTTAGTTAGTTAGTTAGTTATCCCTCAGTTAGTTCTGCTTGCCTTTAGGATCTGAATAAAACGGGGATTTCTCAGATTGATCAATGAGTTGAAATAACCAGGCAAGGGATGTCGTGAATCTGGAGGGAACAGAGTCTCCCGATATTGCTGTAGTTCGGAATGAGTTCAAGTGAGAAAGTAGTGCATTTTCTCAGAACGGAATAGTTATTTGCCATTGTCACTTTCAAGATCTCAGGAATACCAAAGCAACTTTAAACCGACTGAATTGTTACCCTAATTTTAATCGCTGTTAAAAGGGAAGAATCTGGACAGGAAATTAACACCAACGTGAGAATTTTAATTTCCAACTGACTTGTTAACTGGGTTTCCCGTTTTATCGTTGGATGTACGCTTGGCAGAATGTTTTTTGATGTAGTGACCATGGGACCTGTTGCGCCTCCCTCAGGTTTCTATGGGCGTGGCTAGCTTGGACGTCTCAAGCCAGCGTCACAATATCAATGGTGGGAGCACTTTGTCAGTGTTGGTGAAACAAACTCCTAATTCCCTGCTCTGGGGCTGAGTCCGACCTCAAACCTCAACTTCCTCGCTCGGAGATCAAAGAGATAGTGATATTATGTGATGAAAGGGAAATTGAACTCGCCCTAGAAGTCTTTCGTTCATATCCTACCTGCTTTCTAACTCTCTTTCTGCAAATGGTAATTAATGGCGGTGAGAATCGGATACTGGGAAATGATTACGCCTCAGAACTGAAAATTGTTTGAACTGGTCTTATTTTCTCCATCCTACTGAAAAGGCTGTGTGCCAAGTGCTGGCAATTAGGATTCAGTAGGTAGGCCAAGTTTTTTTCATGTGTCGGTGCAGACTCGGTGGGTGGAAGGGCATCTTGTGCACTGTATTTCCTCTGATTCTGTGACGCCGAGGGCTTGTTTTTTTCAAACTTGTGAATTGGTTGGAAGTAGGGCAGTACCCCATGGCCGGCATCGCAGTAAGTAAACATAACGTCGCTCGGTGTCATGCGCCATATGGTGAGAGCGAATTTCGTCTGGCTCTCGTTTCTCTCCATCCCTAATCTCGCATTAAAAATGACTACGACCATCAAAATATCGCCCTGCTGACAGTATTTGCTCGAGTTGCTCTTGTAACGCTGCGGATCTTGGCTGAATGTGTGTTCCAAAATTCCTGGTGACTTCATAATTGGCAGATCTGCAATGCATATGATCGACAGGTGAATGATCCTCACTGACCGGCAGCTGCAAGAACAATGTGCTGGTGATTGGTTTAATCGATTTCATCTGCGCACTGGACAATGTGAGCAGAGGCAGAGGCTGCTGCCGAAAACTGGCCGCCCTCACAAACTGCTGAATGTAATCATCTCATTCCACAACAGCACGGTGCGGTCAGCGAACACGTTAAAGTCCATCATGGCGCGTTAAACAAGGTTCTCTCCCGGCTCCGACACTCTTTTCCATGTTCTGCCCTTTGTTGCTGTTGGACTGCTCCAGGTCACCTGCACCGCTTTTATACTCGCAGAACGCGAAGTGATACAAATCTGTTCAGCCTTGTTCACTTGAGGTCGCATCGAAAACTGAACAAAGTCCTCTTCAGGTAATTGACCTGTTCATAGAATAGATTTCATAGAATTTACAGTGCAGAAGGAGGCCATTCGGCCCATCGAGTCTGCACCGGCTCTTGGAAAGAGCACCCTACCCAAGGTCAAACACCTCCACCCAATGCCCATAACCCAGTAACCCCACCCAACTCTAAGGGCAATTTTGGACACTAAGGGCAATTTAGCATGGCCAATCCACCTCACCTGCACATCGTTGGACCGTGGGAGGAAACCGGAGCACCCGGAGGAAACCCACGCACACACGGGGAGGATGTACAGACTCCGCACTGACAGTGACCCAAGCCGGAATCGAACCTGGGACCCTGGAGCTGTGAAACAATTGTGCTATCCACAATGCTACCGTGCTGCCTATTCGAGCTACTCAAAAGTAATGTATGCTGAGGAAAACCTCAAGCAGCAAGTGGACATACTGACTCACGTCTGCAATGATATTGCTTTGACAACCACCATCCGCTGGACAATTGTCACGAACTTGAATGTTGCCATAGTGCCACCTATCGGCGTTACCGATGTGGCACTGGCCATTGTTGATACCATCACATATATAGACTCGGCAATCATCCTTTCAAATTACTAAACCTTATATCAACCCTCTCGTGGCAAAATTGGTAGCCATGTGTATCGATGGAGAACAAACTGGGCCTCTATCAACGCTCCATTCTCAGTAAACACCTCTGCAGTTTTGTAACCTGGACAAGATCTTCAAGGAAGGAGAAAGTTCTCAGTAATATCCGGCCATACTCTTGAATGGATGATGCCAATGCGCCCACGCGTATTGTATGCAGTGAGTTCGCCAATGGGACACAGCTTCTTGGCCGTCCATACACCTTGCTCCATTAACACCTAAAAGCGAGTTATGGAAATGGGGGATATTAAGGGAGCCAACCGGAAGTTAGTTGCTGTCGGCCTTGGCCTGTGGAGGCTGAGTTTATGGAGGGCTTTTGGAGAAGTGAGCAGAAATGCAAAATCTCAGCTGGCCGAGAAAAGGGACGGCCAAGATACAGCAGTCTGTTGATTCCTCTCTAATTTCAGTCCATTCTCTTCATCTGCATCGACTTCGGCAGACGTTGATATGTCAGGATGGGACTGCTGAGTCACTCAAGCAGTAATTTAGAAAGGGCGGGGCTCCGCGACACAAAGCACCTTAGAAAGGGTGTTGCCCATTAATTCAATCCAAGTAACTGAGATTGATATTTTTTTGTGAAGGCTTAACATCTTTTTGGTGGAGGGGTGAGTTTGTTACTATTCGTCCACGTTATTAATGTTGTGCCGACCCTCCACTCACCGAACTTGAGCGAATACTCTCTCCAATAACTGTGTTAACTCATTTAAACCGAAAATGCCATTCTTGTTCTTTCGACATGTAAACTTGTAAAACAGCATAGTGGTTCCAGCTAACTTCAAATGTCGATTTTCTTTCCGCATCGCCATTTCACAATTTATTAATCAGCTTGCACACAAAAAGCTGCACGGTATCCTCACTGAACAATCCGGTTGCGGATCACTGCTCACTCCATGGTCCTGATACTCGAGCTTACTTTCGGAAGTTTTTGAAACAGCTCCTCACCAGCTTGAGTCACTGTGTTCACTAACAGCGCAGTAATACACCGCAGTGTCAGTCGGCACCGCGACCTTTATTTTCAGGCTGCACGACTTCGTTTCGGGTCTTGTAACTTCAAAACCCTCAGCGAACCCCTTTTCAGGCGTGGGGTCTGAACTGATCACCGAGGTGAACATGAGCTTCAACCCCTCCCCACGATATTGGCGATACCAGTACATGTAGCTCTCGGTAGTGTCGTTCTGGTAACAGTGTATCTCTGCTGTGTTCCCCTTGCCGACAGCGAGCCGGCTCGGCCACTGGGAAACGAGGGCAGAACTGCAGCCAGCTGCGGAGGAACGCGAGAAAGAGATCGGTTCAATAATGAACTGTTAAAATACGGATATAGATTAATTTTCCTTCAAAATACATTGTACACACATACATATACGTGTATATACAGCGTTCCAGATAACGCATAGTGCACCAGATCAAAACGCTGCCGGAATCAATAACAAGGCGTCTGAACCATCTTACTGATTAAAGCACTTCCATGTGACCAATAATGGAAGTTGTTGAACGCAGATTGATACTGGCCCAAAATGTTATGCAAAGAGGAGAAGTAACCTGGTAGCAGCAGCATCACCAGGAGATGCAGACAATCTGAATACAGCATGGCGCAAGAATGGAAACCTCTGCCAGCCTTCCAAATCCGTCCTCCTCTCAGACACGGGAGCGTTATCGCCCCCTCAGCAACGCTTTATGCTTGAATGTGGAAATGACGTCATTGCGAGTAGACTCAAGACACCTCCCACGTATGCCTCCAAGCAAACCATATGACATTTATTGTGCGCACACCGGGGAACAAGAGAATTATGATTTATCGCAAATAGCATTTCATCACAATGGTTTGGAATGAATTACATATGTGTGGTTTCTCGAAAGATAAGTGACGTGAAAATGCGGGAGACTCTTTTCGGACTCGCTTCATTTCTCCACTCACCATCGCAGCAGGTCATCGACAGTTAAGCTACGTCAAAGTCGCACAACTATTGCCCTGATACGACACTGCAAATTCCAATGTCGAAGTAAACGTTTCATCGTCAGCCAGAGAAGACTAAGTCGAGATCCGATAGACATATTTCAAATGCAGCGTCTGGATGTCGTACAGAAATATTAACTTTTTTCCCTTGGCAGTAGCCTGGGCGAAAAGGGAACAACGGCTAAACAGTATTTATGATAATCCAACAGGGAAGATAGAAAAGTGTAGTTAACTTATTGTGGTAGTAATACTTATATGGATGTCAGGTTGCAGGAAGCATGGTCAATAATAATGTTGAGAAGGTATTATGACATATAGTGGAACACGATATCATTTTCGCCCTCTTCGGAAATGAATTTAGTGGAAGGAAATATGAAGCAATTTTAAATATTCAAGGAAAGCCAAATTGAATATTCTGTCGCGATATAAGTCCACGTTTCATCTCCGATAATTTTCTGTTTTGGGACGTACTGAATTTTGGTGTTGGGATTCTATTGTCACTGCTTTGAAACGAAGTGATTATTTCATCCAACGGCAAAGTGTTACTCAAGGCTCAATATTCCTTCATGAACAAGTGGTTTTTTTTCGGAGTGCTGCTTTTCCGACCTGCCAATAATTGCCTCTCAAGATACTACCTGGCAGTGTGTCTTTTGACCTGTAACTGAATTAGGTTGAGTTCTGTGGTCACTAGCAGCGCAGTAATAGACAGCAGTGTCAGACGGTTCCCAGCTCAGCATCATCAGGCTGCACGAGGTAAGATCGGGTCTGGTGACGTTTACCCTTCCGGTAAAATTCTTTTCTGGCGTGGGCACTGAACCGAAACCCGAAGTGCCGAGGAGCTGGAGCTCTGCTCCGCGTTTCTGGCGATACAAATACATGCAACTATCGGTCGAGTCGTTTTGGCAACAGTGCATCTCAGTTGTCTTCCCTTTGTCAATGGACAACCGTTAGCACCATGTAGGAAACGAGAGCGCCCCTGCAGCCTACTGCGGGGTAACATCAGAAATAGGTCAGATCAATTGGACAGCGTTGCATAAGGAGATAAGTGTATTCTGTCGTCAAAGGACACGGTGGACTCGACACGCGTTCCGTTCGCTTTTCAGGCAGAGGGTCATGTCTGCACGACCAGTTACCGCTGGACTCAATTGGAGAGCAACCGAATTGCTAGGTTCGGCCGGCATGACAATTACTCATCGAGACCAAATGTAAGCCAGGTGACCATTATCTCCGCCGCAAACTGGACCTCAGTTGCCATGCTTTGCACTGCTGGTCAGTCCAGCGAAGCTGACTAGTGCGGCGCAATGATCTGGCCAATGACAGATCTACTGCCGAGTGCATTTTTAAGTCCTGACCACGCGAAAATGTCGGTTCAAAATACTGAGTATTTTGCACCGGCCCTTGGAAGGAGCACCCTGCCCAAGCCCACACCATCACTCTACCCCCGTAACCCACCCAACCTTTTTGGACACTACGTGCAATTTAGCACGGCCAATTCACCTAAACTGCACATCATTGGACTGTGGGAGGAAACCGTAGCACCCGTAGGAACCCCCTGCAGGCACGGGGAGAAAGTGCAGACTCCGCACAGGCAGTGACCCAAGCGGGGAATCAAACGTGGGACCCTGGAGCTTTGAAGCAACTGTGCTAACCACTACCGTGCTGCCCTAAAAAGGCCGCTCGTAAGAAACTACTCATGGTAAATGATGGATCAATACCAATTGTGGCGCAACCTTTGACCGGATTTTAAAAAAACACTTTCAAGGATATTTATTTTTTACAGCAAGCCCCGATGTATTGAAACACAACATTTACAAATGCCTCAAAGAGCATTTAGAAATTCAGATGCTGAACTGGCTTTTTAGCCAATGCAAATTCTCGAGCAAAATTACCGAGAGCAAAAAAGGAGTCTACTAAATTACATGACAAAATATTCCCTTTGCACCGAGAATTGAAGGAGACGAAGCCAGATAAAGACTGGACCAATGTGGCAACAGGATGAAATGTCACCTGGGAGCAACAGAAACGTAACGTGCAGGCAAGCAGTAGATATCATTATCCGGAATGTCCTTTCGACGCCTCAGCCCTGAACACGTTTCACGCGCTGTAGTTCGATTGTTCCTGCACCTCGTTTTTGCTATGGATGAGGATATTACGTGATTTAAAGATCACCCAATAGCTATCCCCCTTTGTATCCAAACACAATTGAAGTATTATTTTCGTGTGTGAATGCAAGAACAATAACTATCCAGTGTTGCCTTGCAATGTTTACTGTTTTGCAGATGATGAAGATATTCATTAAAAAGGAACGATTGGCACACATTTATTTTAGTTCATTCATTGGAAGTGGGCATTATTGTCTTGACCAGCACTTTTTCACCACCGCTAACTGCCCCTTGGAAGGTAGAGCTGAACTGCATTCTTGAGCGGCTGCAGAAAATGTTTTGTAGATCGACCCAATGTGCTGTGAGAGAGAGAATTACATGCTTTTGACCCAGTGACACTGGAGGAACAACGATATTCTTCCCAACCAGGGCTGTTTGTGGATTGAAGGGCAACTCCACGATGATGGGTTTTCCAATGTACCTGCAACCCTTGCCCTTCGAGATGGTAATGGTCGTGGGTCTGCAACGTGCAATAAAAGTAGCCCCGGAGAATTTCTACACTGAGTCCTAGGGACCATAAATCTGCTGCCATGATGGAATGTTATCGGCTTGTAGAAAAAAAATTCAGGTTAGAGACAGTAAACCCTGTCCGAATTCGCCTTATTTCGCCATGGGCACCTCAGCCGCCATCGAGTGGAAAGCCGACCAAGAGGTTAATTTGACATTTTCAAGATAGAGATTTGACTGAGTACAGCCTTTCTTCCCAGAGGGCTATGATAAATGACGATTTAAAAAATCCAACCGGCTAAGATGTGGAGAGGTTTTCTTTAAACTCATTAATATACAATTTTGATAGACCAAGTAAGGAAACGCGTTTACCATTAAATAGCAGGTTTGGCGAAGAGGGGACACAGATTAAAGTTCAATCTTAAAAGGCCCACAGGGATGATAAGGAGTTATTTGTCCTTTTAACATACTGAGTTGTCAGGAGCTGGAATATATTTCCCGAGAACATTGAGGAAGCGCAATTGTAATATTGAGATCTGTTTTGGAAATGTATTCTGGCTGAATTTGTAATACCGCACATTGTGGAATCAGAAACAATGAGATGAATTACAGGGAGGCAGAAATAATTGCCTGTCCCAGTTGCTACCGTGTTTGTTCAAGCCTACGTGTTTTGTTATTTTTTGGAAAGTACTGGATTTGGTATTGTTACTCGGGCAATGCTGTGGGGCTATGGAAGACTATCCAATGGGGTCGTTGTCAAACACCGGACATGGCGTCATTTAATTCACTGATGGTTTTGTAAGCCATGCTTGCTGGAGCTTTCCGAACTTTCGGCAAATAGCATAGTCTGGTGGCATGTTTTTGACCTACGTCTGCACCGGTTTGAGTCACTGTGATCACTCGCAGCACAGTAATAGGTAGCAGTGTCAGTTGGCTCCACGCTCTCTATTGTCAGACTGCAGGACTTAAGATCGGGTCGGGTGCCTTTAATCCTCGTCGTGACACCTTTTTCAAGCGTGGGCTTTGAGATGCCCGCAGAGGACATTAAGAGCTGCAAACCCTGCCCGTGGCTCTGGCGATACCAGTACATGTAGCTATAGTCGGTATCGTTCTGGTAACAGTGCATCTCCGCCGTGCCCCTCTCATCAATTGAAAGCCGGTTCCGCCATTGGGAAACGAGAACGCTCCTGCAGGCACCTAAAGAAGTAGATAAGAAAGAGCTCGCATCAAATATGCGCTGGCACAATAAGAAATATCAGAATCTACCCACGGTCGATCATCTCGTTGCACCAACAGAATGGTAATTGCCTTGCATCACTGAGTGCAATTTTAAGAGTGCTCCAGCGATACCCAAAGCTTCAGTCCGATATATGTGGAATTCTAATATCAACCAGCTGACGAAATTACACAACGCCGATTTTGCCTCGATCGGAATGTCGTGCTCCTTAAACCCCGAAGCGAGACTTACTGGTTCTGATGACCAGTGAGGGCAGTGTGTCCGGAATGTCTAACGAGGCCCGTCCAAATTCCAATTAATTGACAGGGAAAAAGAGAAGTCGATGACAGGTATTTTCTCTTTTAAAGAACAAAAATGTATCAGACCAAAAATGTAAACATGATCAGAGGCACAGAATCATACATCTCCAAAACAGATCTATCACTCAACCATTAGAGAGCTTTCACGTATTCCCTCGATCTTTACCCACGATCCTGAAATCATTACTCATTCAAGCATGAATCCAAATATTGTAGACTTCTATTGTTTTTTACCCCCACCAGCCGATCGGGTAAGGTCTTGCAGACGACACATTTAGAGCACCGGTTAAAGCAAGAAGCAATAACTTAAACGACAGATACTGATTGAATTGTTTACGAAATAACACAAAACCTATATTTCTTCAAGCAGATTGATGCTGCCTGAAATTTCTTCAACAATTTCTTCTTTAACACTAACCTGGGAGAAGCAGCAGAAACAATTTCGTGCATAATGTACAAAACATGATGGCCGACTTTGATCCGTCTTTTCAGCTTCCAGTCTCGCCCTGTGTTCACAGCCTGCAGTTCCGCTGCTATTGTCTCTCGGTTTGTGATCAGGTACGGAAGAAACGTCATTTCAGTCACATCCAATAGAAAATCTCCTTGTTATCAAAACACAGCAGACAGCTATTTCTCATTTCTTAAGGTAAGAATTACATGTGTGCAGCTTTGCAGCTTTGGATTGCAGGTTGCGATTGCCTCCAGCACTCGGGAAATTACTCACGCGTGGAATGGTTGTTATTTACCTGCCTTCTGGAGATACACATTGTTTATAGCAATCCAATAATATCACACCGACCAGAAAGCATGAAGGAAAGTTTTAATCGAGGTATCGAAATCATGAATAATTTAAAGAAATTAACTAATGAAATAAATTAGTATAAAAAGGATAGTATATATCGGTTGCTGACTGTAGCTTAACTCAAAATCCTTCACAACAGAAATGGAAATACATGGTACAAAGTTCATGGATAAATGACAAATGAGTAGGTTAAACAAAAGCAGCCGCATAAAGTATTCCAAAGACTCCATTCAAGGAAGATGGGTCGCGCGTCCTCAGTTAATGGTGTGGACATTAATGAGTCCTTGCAGACCGTTTGCACTGCTTTGGTAAAAACGGATGACGTGTCATTGATTTTAAATTCTCCATCAAGAAATATCGTGACGTTTTGCAAAAACAGAAAACAAAACGTCCTCCATTGATGCTGTCGAATGGACTGGAAGAGTGGATATTTGCATCAGAGATCAGTGCATCTTTGCAGAAACGACGATTGCACTTTTTTTGCATTCATACGATGTTACGTTTGACCAGGCCACGTTTGTGCTCAGTATGCGTGCTATGAAATTCGAACTGTTGTACTGCAGGGTATTGGAGAGGTTATTTTAATCTAGCTAACATTCACTGCAAGCATCAGTAAGGCTCTACATTTACATTTTAGCGATATCTCTTTATTTTTGTTTGACATTGGAGACAACACCTGTGTTGCAATGGCAAAGGAGTCGCTTGTGTAATACAGACAGTCCTGACTTACACACAGATTGCCTTTCTTCACTGTCACCAGTACAAGATCGCGGACATCCCTGCCTAACCGCACTGATACGACACGGCATGCAGCGGTTCAAGAGGAGGATTACCACACTTCCTCAAGTGGCAATTAGAGGTGCGCAATAAATGCTGGCCTCGCCAAATAAAATACTGAGACCCGAGAAGGCTGAGTCATTTGGACCTATCATCAAAAAACAGAAACTTCCAGACAGCAAATCCTTGCCACAGTAGTTGGTCAGCTTGAATGGTGGAGTGGACCTTCAGTTCGGAACCTCTTCATCCAGAAGCGGGTGGGGTATTTGGGGTAACGTGCCGTCATTAAATTCCGAATAAGCCATTGTGTGCTGACGTCTTCCCTTCCTTATGGTTGTCCTTCTTTCTGACTATCCCAAGCAATGAAGCAATGATTATGTGACGTTCAGCGTCGATATGGCCTATTCTGTGGCTGAGACACGTCAGTTGTTTTGCCACTATGCCTTAGAAAAGCCCGGCTGTCTCTCTCATTTTCGCACTGAGGTTTTTCATCTTGTTTTGTCACGTGCCCAAAGCAATTGCGCCATCTCCGGCGAGACATTCACGGCAGCAGCACGAGGTGTCGGCCTTGGAATGTAAAATGCATCTCCTTTCTCTCTTTTATCGCCCCAGGGACAACTATCGTGATAAAAGCATGATCCAATTGGGATGCAGGCGAAACCGCAGCGTCGTTATTGAAACAATCCCTCTCCTGCGAATCTGTACCAAATGATGCTGGGGCAATTTGGATAGACCCTGGATAGAATGTGTGTCCTCGCTATTTGCCTCACTACCAAAGAACGGCAGCGCCAATAAGATTCCGCTGGACAAATAAGTCTGCAGCTGACGCCACGTGTGGTGAGGACGGTGACATCGCATTCCCAACAGCACCCGCATTTAGAGCGTTCCTTCGAGACTTCCTTTCTCAGCAGATCGTTCGTTTCAGTGAAGGTAAAATATCGCCTTACTGCAATGAAGAAAATAGGAACTACGTAACCCACAGAACGACATTCAGCGAGGAAGCCGGAGGCGTCGAGCAGCTCCCCTCATGGACAAAACGACTGCGTCGGCGACAGGAGCTTCCCCAATATCATCAGGGACAGTGGCCAGCGGTCTAGCTAAAGGATGTGATGCCCACGTCGAGAAGCAGTGGAGTCCGATGGAAAACGAGCTATATTAATAATTTTAGGAAACCCTGGGTACTGAAATGAAATGAAATTCGCTTATTGTCACAAGTAGGCTTCAAATGAAGTTACTGTGAAAAGTCCCTAGTCGCCACATTCCGGCGCCTGTTCGGGGAGGCTAGTGCGGGAATTGAACCGTGCTGCTGGCCTGCCTTGGTCTGCTTTCAAAGCCAGCGATATAGCCCTAGGCTAAACACGCCCCTGCCGGCTGAAATTAGAAAGAAAGCTGCGGAGTCTGCAAAAATCACGGCGAGGCAGTGGGAAGCACGGAGGAAGCACGGACAAGTCGAAAAGGGCAGCTTGTCTCACCTGAAGCTAAAGTGATAAAAACAGGAGGCTGACGGTGAAAGCCGACAACTACGAAGACCGAACAAGGAGGCTGTACCTTAGAGTCGCCGGTTTGCCAAAGGGAGTAGAGGGACTGAACTCAATTGCTGAAATGGTCTGGAAAAAGCTGGAAGAGGATGGATCCACGTGTCCCGCCAGATTCCACTCCCCAAATTGTAGAGCGCCTCTTGGACACTTCGCCAAAGTCCCTGACTAACGAGCTGCCACGTGCGATAACAGTGCTCGTCCACTGTTTTCAGGAGAAAGAGTGCATACTAAGGGCGGCACGGTAGCACAGTGGTTAGCACCATTGTTTCACAGCGCCCGGGACCCGGGTTCGATTCCCGAGTTGGGTCACTTGTCTTGTGAAGGTAGAGTTGTTTTCTGGAAAGGGATTGAAAACTGCTGGTTGAAACTGGATCCGAATCTCAGAGAAAGGACCAGTCCCAGTCAAGTGAGATTACAGTGCGCTGGGTAACACCCTTGAAAGGGGTTTTGGTGTATGGATTGTGTTATTACATAAAGGTTATAGGTCAGGTGAACTTCACAATACACTTTGGAGTTTCTATGCCCTGACCCTTAACACACTGTCTGTGCGAAGTCTGCACGTTCTCCCCGTGTTTGCGTGGGTTTCCTCCGAGTGCTCTGGTTTCCTCTCACTGTTCAAAGATGCATGGGTTAGGTGGATTGGTCATGCTAAATTGGCCCGCAGTGTCCAAAAAAGTTAGTTGGCTTTGCTGGGTTACGGAGATAGGCTGGAGTTGTGGCCATCAGTAGGATGCTCTTCCAGAGGCCTATGTGGACTTGATGGCAAACCTGTATGGATATACCAGGCATGGGTGTTGAGTATGCAGGCAGCATTGAATAAGGCTAAGGCCGCCTTGCTGCAGGGAAAGAGATTGCTGTGGGGTTGTTATACGCTGTGAGACTGTGGGTCATGTACGAGTCAAAATACTTCTACTTCGATACGCCAGAGTAAATGGGTGCCTTTATCAAGAAGCATGGACTTGGTTCAAATTAAACAATAAAACCATAAGACATAGGAGCAGAATTAGGCCATTGACCCATCGAGTCTGCTCCGCCATTCCATCATGGCTGACATTTTCTCACCACCATTGTCCTGCCTTCTCCCCATAACCCCTGATCCCCTTATTGATCAAGAATCTATCTATCTCTGCCTTAAAGACACTCAGTGAATTGACCTCCACAGCCTTCTGTGGTAAAGAGTTCCACAGATTCACCACCCTCTGGCTGAAGAAATTCCTCCTAATCTCTGTTTTAAAGGATCGTCCCTTTAGTCTGAGATGGTGTCCTCTGCTTCTAGTTTTTCCTACAAATGGAAACATCCTCTCCACGTGCACTCTATCCTGGCCTTCCATTTCTAACCTAAATACATACCAGCTGATGTTTGGAGGGGATTTCAACAATCTTCTGGATCCAAAACTAGACAGATCAAGGATTGTATGGTTTCATCCCTCGGGGATGCCGAATGAGAAGAAGTAGCGATGGGAGGGGGGTAAGCGGTCATACCACTGGTAGGTTTTGCATCTTGGGGACAAGAACATCTCATTCTGTTCCGGGGTGCATAAGATCGGCTCCAGAATTTTCTTTATTTAATAGGTGGTTCCTTTATTCCCTGGGTGCGGAGAGCAGAATATTTGACAATTGCTATCTCAGACCTCCCTCTATACTTATCCATGGAAGCGGATTCCAGCCAGCGGCCACCCTGGAGACTCGACGTAGCCACTGGCGTATGGAGGGTTCTGTGAGCACATGACAAAAACCATTGAGGACACTAGATTAAATAGGAACCCCTCTTCCTTTTCCTACATTGGGAAGCCCTTTAACCGTTCATAACAGGGAAATTCATTTTGTTTGAAGCACGTTTAAATGGGACGATGAGGACAGAGAAACAACGACTTGTGGATGTGCTCCTTGAGACGGGTCATCTATATTCGTCTGACATTAATCCGGAGTTTCTTGCGAATAGGAAGAAGCTGAAATCCTTGGTTGATTTGCTGTCAACAGGGAAGGCGGTGGGCCAACTCCAGCGCTTCGGATGGTGGCTGTTTATGAGTATGGGAAAAGGCCAGCTGTCTTCTCGCTCACCAGTTATGGCAAATTCGCCTACCCTGTGCACCTTTTTCAGTTGTGGGGTTGAACCCGGGTTCGATTCCCGACTTGGGCCACTGCCTGTGCGGAGTCTGCCCGTTCTCCCCGTGTGCGCGTGGGTTTCCTCTTGATATTCCGGTTTCCTCCCATAGTCCAAAAATGTCCAGGTTAGGTAGATTGGCTATTCTAAATTGTCCTTAGTGTCCAAAATGATTGGATAAGGTGGGGTTGTGGGGAACGTGGATGTCTGGGGATAGGGTGGAGGTGTGGGCTTCGGTAGGGTTCTCTTTCTCAGTGCCGGTGTAGACTCGATGGTTAAAATTGCGTCCTCCTGCACTATAAATTCAATGATTCAATGAACCCACGCAGACACGGGGATAATGTGCAAACGCCACATGGAAAGTGACCCGGCGCCGGGGTCGAACTCGGGTCCAACGCGGCAGTGCTAAACACTGCGCCACCGTGCTGCCCCCGAGGTTTTCCTTTATTTTTCACTGCCTCATGATCTGTGTCCTCGAATTTCTTTTTGCTAAATCAAAATTTATGACGTCTTGTATTTGGGCAGGTAAGGGCTCCAAGTGTCCGTCGAGCTTTTTTTTCAGATAGACAGGTAATGTGTATATATATATTTTTTTTTTGGGAGGGGGGGGTGTGGGGGGGGGGGGGGGGGGTCAGGTACTATCAATTTTTCTCGTTTGTTATTGGACAACAACGTCGATAAGATACTGGAATGGTTTGGGGAACCGGGACCCATGTCGAGACAGATGGAGGCAAGCTCCTGTCGGGTCTCTAGACTGAGGGCTTTGCAATGGCCCAGTTTCCACTCTCTCCGAAGAGGTTCTGTTTGAAGCTGGTGGTGTTTCTCACTCTTAAAATATGGTGGCAATTTAGACAGCAGTACCAATTAGGATCCACGTTGCTGCTGTACTTATTGTGGAAAGCACCGATTTGATCATTCGGATTTAGGCACGAGGTTAAGGTCATGGGAAGGGGACGGTATTGGGAGTGTTAGCAATCAAATTGTGGGGGGATGGTTTGCTAGTATGGAGCTATTATCAACAAAGTATGAACTCCCGGGGATGAACTAATTTCATTCCGTCCAGTTGCGTGATTTTGTTCGAAAGTCCTTTCTCACGTTCCTCACGGCTCCGTAGCTCTCCCTCTTGAGTAGGATCCTATTGGATGTTGGGTCCTGAGGGGTGGGGGAGCAGTTCGAACATCTATGGAAAATCTTGCCAACGGGGGTGGCCCCCCACAGCCTTCTGCGGCAATGAGTTCCACAGATTCACCACCCTCTGGCTGAAGAAATTCCTCCTGATCTCTGTTTTAAAGGATCGTCCCTTTAGTCTGAGATGGTGTCCTCTGCTTCTAGTTTTTCCTACACGTGGAAACATCCTCTCCACGTCCACTCTATCCAGGCCTCGCAGTATCGTGTAAGTTTCAATAAGATCCACCATCATCCTTCTAAACTCCAACGAGTACAGACACAGCGTCCTCATCCATCCCTCAATATGGCAAGCTCTTCATTCCAGGGATCATTCTTGTGAACATACTCTGGGACCTTTCCAAGGCCAGCATATCCTTCTTAGATACGGGGCCCAAAATTGCTCACAGTGCTCCAAAAGGGGCTCTGACCAGAGCCTTATATAACGTCAGAAGTACGTCCCTGGTCTTGTATTCTAGCCCTCTCGACATGAATGCTAACATTGCATTTACCTTCCTAACTGCCGACTGAACCTACACGTTAACCTTACGAGAATCGTGACGAAGGACTCCAAAGTCCCTTTGTGCTTGTGATTCCCTAATCATCTCGCCATTTATAAAATAGTCTATGCCTCCATTTCTTCTCCCAAAGTGCATAACCTCACACATTTCCACATTGTATTCCATCTGCCGCTTCATTGCCCACTGTCCTAGCCTTCCCACGTCCTTCTGCAGCCCGACTGCTTCCTCAATACTGCCTGTCCCTCTACAGATCTTTGTATCATCTGCAAACTTAGCAACAGTGCCTTCAGTTCCTTCTCCTAGACCATGAATGTGTATTGTCAAAAGTTGTGGTCCCAGCGCCGACTCCCGAGGCACATCACTAGTCACCGGCTGCCATCCTGAAAAATGCTCCTTTATCCCACTCTCTGCCTTCTGCCAGTCAGGCATGCCAGTATTTTACCTTAACATCATAGACTCTTTACTTATTCAACAGTCCCCTATGTGGCACCTTCTGGAAATCTAAATAAATCACATCGACATCCTCCTTTGTCTAACTTCCCTGCTACTACCTCAAAGAACTCTAACAGTTTTGTCAGACAAGCCCTCCCCTTGAGGAAGCAGTGTTGACTCAGTCCTATTTTACCTTTCACTTCCAACCAATTTAGTGTACCCAGTTATTTTTTTCCAATTAAGGGGCAATTTAGCGTGGCCAATCCACCTAGCCTGCACATCTTTGGGTTGTGGGGGCGAAACCCACGCAAACACGGGGTGAATGTGCAAACTCCACACGGACGGTGACCCAGAGCCGGGATCGAACCTGGCACCTCGGCGCCGTGAGGCTGCAGGGTTAACGCACTGCGCCACCATGCGGCCCGATCGCATCGTTAATAATGGACTCCAAAATCTTACCAACGACCGAAGTAAGGCTAACCGGCCTATAATTTCCAATCTTCTGCCTCCCTCCCTTCTTAAACAGCGGTGTTACATTAGCCACTTTCCAGTCCCCTGGGACCATCCCTGACACCAGTGATTCCATAAAGATAATCACAATGCCTCCACAATCTCCGGAACTATCTCTTTTAGAACCCTGGGGTGTAGTCCATCCGGTCCAGGTGATTTATCGACCTTGAGATATTTCAGTTTCCCCAGAACGTTCTCCTTAGTAATGGTCACTGCACTCACCTCTGCCCCCTGCTTCTCCTGGAGCTCTGGCATCTCACTGGTGTCTTCCACGGTGAAGACTGATACAAAGTAACTATTCAGTTCGTCTGCCATTTCTTTGTTTCCTATTCTTACTTCCCAAGCCACATGTCCCAGTGGACCAATGTACATTTTTGCCTCTCTCTTACCTTTTATATATTGAAAAAAAGGCTTCCTATCTTGCTTTATATTATTAGCTAGCTTACATTCATGCTTCATTTTCAGCCCCCCTCATTGCCTTTTTCGTTGTCCTCTGATCGCTTTTAAAGGCTTCCCAATCCTCAGGCTTCCCATTAATCGTTGTCACTTTATACGCGCTTTCATTTCTTTTATGCTGTCCTTGACTTCACTCGTCAGCCATGGATGCGTTGCCCCCCCCCCCCCCCCCACACACACACACCTCCTTCCTTGTTTCGTCCTCCTTGGGGTGAATGTCTGTTTTCCACCCGATTAACCCCCCAAAAAACCTGCCATTACTGTTCCATTGTCTTCCCCGCTGGGCTCCTTTTCCAATCAAATCTGGCCAGCTCCTCCCTCATCCCTTTGTAGTTGCACTTATTTAATTGTAATACAGTTACATCTGATTCCAGCTTCTCCCTCTCAAACTGCAGGGCACATTCGGCCGTATTGTGGTTACTGCTCCCTAAGGGTTCTTTCGCCTTATGTTCCACAATCAAGTCTGCTTCATTACACATTACCAAATCCAGAATTGACTGTTCCCTAGTAGGCTCTATCGCAAGCTGCTCCAAAAAAATCATCTCAGAAAGACATTCCACAAACTCCTTTTCTTGGGATCCACTACCAACCTGATGTCCCCCATGATTACTGTACCAATGCCTTGTTACATGGCTTTTCGATCTCCTGATTAATTTTCTGCCCCACAACCTGACTACTGCTAGTGGGCCTATACATTACTCCCACAGGGTCTTTTACCTTTGCGATGCCTCAACTCTACCCACAGAGATTCTATGCCTTCTGATCCTTTATCGCTCCTTGCTATCCATTTAACCATTCCTTACGAACAATGCAACCCCGCCCCCTTTGTCCATCTGCCTGTCCTTTGGATAGGACACAAATCCTTGCATATTTAGAGACCAGCCCTGATCCCCTTGCAGCCTCATTTCTGTGATGCCCACAACATCGTACCGGCCAATTTCAATGTGCGCATCAAGCCCATTTACCTTGTTCCGTATACTGAGCACATTTAGGTACAACACCCTCAATCCTGAATTGACCAACTCCCTTTTCACACTTGTCACCATTTTTGCTCTGCCTGAGGGTGATGTTGTTTTTTATTTTGGTTCTCTGATTCCCCTTCAGTCATGACACCTTCTAAGATCTCATTCTGGTTCCCACCGTCCTGCCATACTAGTTTAAATATTCCAGAGTGAATCTAGCAAACCTCCTAGCCAGGATATCGGTGCCCCTCCAATCCAGATGCAACCTGTCCTTCTTGTACACGTTCTACCTGCACCGGAGGAGGTCCTAATCGTCCAAAAATCTGAAACCCACCCTCCTACGCCACCAGTTTCCCCAATCTTTAGCTGCTCTATCCTTCTATTTTTAGCATCAGTAATACGTGGCATAGGGAGTAATCCCGAGATTACAACCCGAGAGGTTCTGCTTTTTAGCTTACTGCCTAACTCCCTGAACTCCTTCTGCGTGACATCATCACTCTTCCTGCCTATGTCGTTAGTACCAATGTGTACTACGAACTCTGGCTGTTCACCCTCACCCTTCAGGATGTCCTGTGTTCATTCAGAGACATCCTTGACCCTGACACCAGGGAGGCAACATACCATTCTGCAGTCTCTTACACGTCCACAGAAACCGTGTGTTGTTTGCGCATCCTCCCCGTGTCTGCGTGGGTCTCACCACCACAACCCAAAGACATGCAGTGCACTTGGATTGGCCACGCTAAATTGCTCCTGAATTGGGGAAAAAAAGAAAATACACCATGGATTAATTTACAACAGAATTTTATATCAACTGGCCGACAGGGGATGAGTTAGTTAATCTCGGAAAATCTTTGAAAAGCTTTACTCTGTACTTGTTGAGATTTAGACGAGCGACCGCTGATATTACTGAAAAACATAAGATCCAGATGGGACTTGGTAACGGTAATACCGGGAAAATGCTCCCTCGTTTGGTGGTGACTGTAGCCAGGGGATACATAAAAACATACATGGAAAATAAAAGCACGAGGAGGCCGTTCGGGCCTTCTAATCTATTCCGCCATTCATAGTGATGATGGCTGATCATCGAGTACAATACCCTGATCCCTCCTACCGCACCCCCCCCCCCCCCACTCCCCTCCCATGATCCATTTAGCCCAAGAGCTATATCTAAATCCCGTCTTGAAATTCCGCAACCTCTTGGTCTCAACTACTTCTTATGAACCTGAATTTCACCACTCCCTTGGTGAACTCTCTTGCCCGGGAAGCAGCCGTTTCTGGGTCAGTACATTATTGAAGCCCTGAGTTGGTAGAGATTTGATAGACAAAGAAGGCAGATCGGGTGAGCAGATAGAATCGTGACGTGCAGCCGATAATCAGATTGACCTTCATTGCTTTTAATAGTGGAGCAGTCTCTAAAGGGGTAGTAGCCCACTCCTGCTCTTAACTTCAATGCTGTTCTGTACACTGTACATCGAATACTTAGGCCTTATTTAATCCACGTTCACAAGGCGTTCATGGGACACAGGTAAACACATTATTCTGGTTGTTGGCAGGGCATAGTTAAAAAATATAGATCCGGATTTCTGTGCAGTAAATTTCGCGTGTGAAAAGAAGAATTGTAGAATTTGAAAACTTATATTTGATCACATACGAATATTCGATTCCAGAACAGGAGCGGCCCATCTGGCCCATTTTGCATGTTTCGCCATTCAACAATGTTATTGTGGCCTTACCATCCAGATCCTACCGATACCCGACATCCTGTGTTACCCGTGTGAGTCAGGAACATATAAACGTCTCCCTCAAAAATATTCAACGACCCTACCTCAGTAACTCTGGCAAAATGAATTCCACACACTCACTAACCTCTGAGAAAAAGCGCCCCCCTGTTTCTAGTCTCGCGTACAAGGAGCATTGTCCTTTGAACATTGCCTCTGTCAAGCTCCACCTGGATCCTCGGTGTTTCAATATGATCACCTCTCATTCATCCAAATGCCAATGCGTACAGACGCAACCTGCCCAGTGTTTCTTCATGGGAGAACCTTCAATCCATGATTCATTCGCAGATCAGTCATGGTCTCATGCGAAGGGTGAAGAAGGAATGAGGGTTAACACGTCCCGGCCCGTTGCTGTCCGATATCAGCGGCTTATTTTGTTAGTAGACCCTGCATTCCTTTCATTTTTTCACTCCCCAATATCTCCCTTCCAGCTTCTCCATCGTTCCTTTCGCCTATCTGTCTTTATTTTCAAACTTCTTCTTTCGCTCCTCATTCATTCCATTTGAACAGATCTTGTCTGAAATCGAAAGAGAGACTATTGCGAAATGTGTAAAGTAGATGAACGCGACATGGATCGCAGGTGTGGAAGGGCTGTCTCACTTGAGCGGTTTTTGTCATTGTGCCAGATGAGCCTGTAGCGCTGTGTCCTATCACCAACCGCGCAGTAGTACACCGCCGCGTCTGTAAGCTTGACAGCTTCCAACTTCAAAGTGGACATCTTGTCGTCCGTTGTCCGGCTTATTTCAAATCCCGTTTTGAATCCCTTTGCATACTCAGCCCGTCCAGCTCTGTAGAAGTAACCGATGAAGATCAATCCTCCCCTGCCGATCTGTCGATACCAAGACATGCTGTCTCGGACTGTTTCATTCTGATTACAGTTGAACTCGATGGTTTTCCCTTCCATTGCCACCAGAGCAAGTGGCCACTGATGCACCAGATCCCCATAGGCACTGGCTGAAAACCGACAATGGGAGAAATGTATTTATATACGCTATTGATCAGCGAGTCGATTGCAAATTGAAAGGTGATTTCAATCATTAAATTATACATGTTAATCCTTTCAATGGTAACATTTAATTTCGTTAAATTGATTACTTAAAGATATTCCAATGCAACCCTTAAACAGAGGGACAGTTCTCGCGGTAGATTCGGGCCAACACATTTCGCACAGACAACAAACAAAACATTTCCACACAGCTGTTGATGCAAGCATGTTGCCTGCAAAGCGGCTAGTTTGCAAGATTGTCTCCATTTCCCTCTGAAATGGCCTCAGATCAACGACATCAAGTTCTAAACAATGTTGCTCCCCACTGTCGTCTCAAAGATAGTTAGATATCTTGGTCACTAGCGGCCCTGTCATCCCGCGGGGGATCCGGAAATCTTCAAAACAAATTAAGCGGCAAAATCTTAAAAAATGTAAGTCTTTCCGTTTCTAAGTAAAATATATGTCTAAAATCTTAACACGCAATAGAGAATTCCGGGGTATAAATTCGACACATCGTCTCTCGCTTTAGGTAACGGAGGAACAAGCAAACTATATTGTAAAAGGATTGTTTATTTCGATTCTTACACGTTAGTCGTATTATAGCGCTAAGCTTGAGTAAAGTCGAAAGCATCGTGGCTGTAAGACCTTATCCGACACGTGCTGCCTTCTTCAGAGATTAGGATTGAGTGTCCAATGCGTTAAATTAATTGAAGTTTTACATCAGAGTGGAAAGTTGCATCGAAGAGGCTGAACCCTCCGCTACTACCGGAAGTTGCATCTACATCCGTGAGCGTCATGTCACACAACACTACCCTTCCTGCGATCTGACATTTCCATCAGAGCAGAGATGTTACTGGCCTCTTGGTATTTGCACCACTCAAGCCCCAGTCAATGGGACTGGCGAGAAGAGAAAACATAGTTTCTACTTGAAAGCAAATGCGGTATCACCATTTAATCGCCACCATCAACATATTCTGTGTGACCATTGATAATAAAACGTAACTGGACTGATCACATTCGGGACGGCACCTTGACACGGTGCTGTGGCACTGCTGTTTTATCATACGAGGGACCCTGGTTCGATTCTGAACTTGTGGCATTACCTGGATGCACTGTAACCAATCAATGTTTGTCGGTGTACCATTTGTCAATGTTCTCTGTTGATTATTCTTTTGTCTACTATGCACGTACTGTGTACGTTCCCTCGGCCGCAGAAAAATACCTTTCTCTGTACTTCGGTACACGTGACATTAAATCAAATCAATCAATCAAGACCTGTGTGGCAACTGTCTCCCCCATTGGTTTCCTCCGGATGATCCAGTTTCCTCCCACCGTCCAAAGATGTGTAGATTTAAAGATGTTGATTGAACGTGCTAAATTACCCCTTAGTGTCCAAAGGTTAGGTAGGGTTACAGGGAAAGGGCGGGGGAGAGGGATGTTCTTTCGGAGGGTCGTTGCAGACTCGAATGCTTCCTTCAGCACGTTCGGATTCGGCGGAAATGCTGTGTGAGCTGGTCAAAAGCCGAGATATCCCGTGGTGAATTAGTCAGGTATTGGCACAGCAAAGCCTGCCCTGCATCTACAAAGCAAACGTGAAAAGTGTGATGGCACAGAAGTGCAGCTGCAAGCTTGCCCGAGAAGCTGGGTAAAAGGAAGTATAGTTCTGGCTTGACAACCCATCCACCACATCACACAGTGGCAACGGTTTGGGCAGTATGCAAAGTAGAAATCACCAAGGCTCTTTCAATAATCATTTCAAACCCAGGATTCCTGCCACCGAGAAGCCGATACCGCACCTCCACATGACCTTCCACAATGGGTAATATGGATGAACAGAAGATGCTCGGTTACCAGCGATTTCACATCCGATGCAAGAATAAGATATTCCAGAATGGGTGCTAATGATAGGGGGCTAGAGTTGAAGTAGATCATTTAAACTCAGTTGATCAAACAAACAAAACGAAGAAAAGGTTTTCCATTGAAATATTGTCAATGAAAACCATCAATTTTCATCCCAGCCCAACCAGTCCACCCCTGTTGGTGGATTGACGTGTTCATACGTCGCTGCAGATCATGCCTCTGAAATGTCCCAGTAGGTTATTGAGTGAGGGACCGTTTGCGATAATTGTTCGCCACCTCAGCGATGCACACAGGGGCATGGTTGATTTTTTTGAACACCTCAATTTTTCGTTCACCCCTGTTTCCTTGTTTGCCCCCCTTCCTTCCCGTTGTCTGTTTTAATGGATTACCATGCGATCAGAACTGAGCAGGTCTGAGAGGGCTATACTTGCGTTTGTTTGTGCTGACTGTTCGGGATTTGAAATCGCAGCAAAACCAGCGAAATGAACTGTTATTACTCGTCACACTCTATTGCATTATTATTTTCTGGGCAAGCACGTAGGAGCACAGAGTGCAATGGCGCTACAGCGCTGCGTAACGGATGAACGTGAAACCTGCGATATGGACCGCGCAATCCATAATATCGGTCTTTCAAAGTGAAAGCTCAGAATTGTTTGAAAATATTTTTGTTCGAGGCTTTTTCCGTACATACACAAAAATATCAGAAGACCAAAGCATCAATCTGAACGAACACAAATCCCCAAACTAGTCTGATACCAACATCCCACTACATCCTGCCTTGACAATTTGTCCCTCTCATCCCCCACCTATCTCCGCCCCCTTTCTCCCCTCAATACTCCTTGGAGAAATCAACGAACGGTTTCTACCTCCGGGTGAACCCTCTGCCGAACCCGGAAAGCGAACCTGACCTTCTCCAAACGCAGGAATTCTGCCAGGTCACTCACATATAACCCCGCCTTCGGCGGCGGCACATGTCTCCTCATGAAATCCGTCACCTACCGGTACCTAAAGCCCTTGTGCAATTGTTGAATTCCTCCAAGTCATTCAGTCCCGCAAACTTGCCTTCTATAAACAAGTATCTCAGGTTGTCTATCCTGACATGCATCTACCCCCAGAGCCTTGCATCCAGCTCGGCCGGTTGAACCCAGCTATTGTCACATATGAACGCCGACAACCGCATGCTCTCCAGCCAAAGATATTGCCTGCGCAGCACGGTAGCATTGTGGATAGCACAATTGCTTCACAGCTCCAGGGTCCCAGGTTCGATTCCAGGCTTGGGTCACTGTCTGTGCGGACTCTACACATCCTCCCCGTTTCCTCCGGGTACTCCGGTTTCCTCCCACAGTCCAAAGATGTGCAGGTTAGGTGGATTGGCCATGATAAATTGCTCTTAGTGTCCAAAATTGCCCTTAGTGTTGGGTGGGGTTACTGGGTTATGGGGATAGGGTGGAGGTGTTGAACTTGGGTAGGGTGCTCTTTCCAAGAGCCGGTACAGACTCGATGGGCTGAATTGCCTCCTTCTGCACTGTAAATTCTATGAAACTGCCTATATACATGGAACGCGAGAATGGAAGAGGTGACAACAGTCCTGCCGTCAAAACCGCCCCCCTACACGAATTCGCATCCATTCGCCCCCAAACCGATCTCACCACTACCGCCTAATTCCTCACCATTGCACTGTCCGACCGATAACAATTTATCAGAACCGGCAATGCCCTTCAAACTCGCCCCCTCTCCAGAAACACGTGCCTCACCCATGATGTCCTCCCCCCCCCCCCCCCCCCGCACCTCCCACACACACACACACATAACCACAGAAATGAGCCTGTTACCCTTTTCGAAAAATGACTTCGGAACAAAGAGTGGGAGGTTTTGGAATATGAACAAGAACCCCGTTCAACACCACCGTCATTCCCAACCTCTGCATGCCAGTACCTGCTGCAACACATCCCACCTCTTAAAATCCGCCTTCATTCCCCCGAACAATCGTTTCTAAATTGAACCAAAGTTCAGTTTGTGTGGCTGGGCCCAGCTCCGTTCCACTTGGATTCCTAGATACCTAAAACTCGCCCCACCGCCCTGAACGGCCACAGGCATAACCTCCCAGCTTGCCCTCTCGCACTGATTGGTAACACCTTGGTCTTCGCATGTTCAATTTGTACCGTCAAAACCAGCCAAATTCCCTCTAATCTCCATCATCCCTCCAATGCTGCCCACCGGGTCCGAAATATATAATAACACATCATCGGCATATAGTAAAACTCTCTGGTTTGCACCTTTCCGCCCCCAACACTATCCCTCTCCAATCCCTCAACGCCCAAAGCACAATTTTCAGCAGCTCTATCAGCAAGGCATAACGCAACGTGGAGGGTGGGCACACCTGCCTTGTCGCACAATGTAACCGAAAGTACCCCAAACTCATCCAGTTTGTCTAAACACGAACGCCAGCGCCCCCTAGAGCACGGAACCAGGTCCATGAACCCCTGCACAAACCTGAACTGTACCAGCACCGCCAACAAATAGGCCCACTCCACCAGGTCAAAGGACTTCTCTGTGTCCATTGTCACCACTTCTTCTAACTCCTCCCCGCCCCCGAGGCCATCATAATTACATTAAGTAGCCTGCACACTTTCGCCAACAACTGCCTTCCCTTCACAAATGTCACCTGGATCTCCCCGATCACCACGGCTCACATTCCTCAATTCGCGATGCTAGCACCTTAGCCAATAATTAGCATCAGTATTGATATCTGGTGGTACGGCCTACACTGCTCCGAGTCCTTCTCTTGCTTTAAGATGAGGGAGATAGAAGCCTGTGACAATGTTGGGGAGAGCTCCCCCAAATGCCTCACCTCATTGTACGTCCTCACGAACAATGCCCCCCGCGCTCAACACCAAACATCTAATAAAACTCTATTGGGAACCCGGGGTGTTCCTCACCTGCATCGCACCCTCGTGGTCAATCTGCTACCTTAACGCAATTACGGCCCCAAGCCCCTGCAACCTCTTCCCCTCCACCTGACAGAACTCCAACCCTTCCAGGAACTGCCGCATCCCCTCCTCCCCGACCGCGGGCTCCGACTCTTGCAGCCCTCTCGAAGGTCTCAAATGCCCCATCATCCCTCCGAATCCGCCAACACCTTACCCCTCTCGCCCCCCCCCCCCCCAATGTGCCTTGCCACCACCTGCTTCCTCAGGTCATGGGGCAGCATCATTTTCGCATTTCCCCTTACTATTAGAGTGCCCCTCTGTCCCTCCGCAACCGACCTCCTGACTTTCCCATCGACACTAACCAAACGCCTGGAACCTCTCCCTCTCCTCTGGCGTGACCTAGTACCTCCGATCTACGCTTGTAATGTCCTACACCAGCCTCGCTGTCCCCTAATGTTTCATCCTCTCCTTATGCGCCTGGATTGAAATAACTTCCCCCTAATCTACTGCAATGGCGTGCCTCTAAACTCTCCTCTGCAATGGGCCAGCGAGCCGCTCAGACCAAGGGCGCTTCCGAAAATACAATACAATATCGTTATTAGATATAGTTTAATACGTATACAGTTCCCTGCTCGTAGCATGACCGGACAACACAATGTAATTTACTCCAGCTATTTCCAGGAAAATGGAGAGAAGCACAACACGCCAGAATTAGTCAACACTACCTTACTTCGGGCAAGATGTAGGAGAGCAAAGGAAAATAATCTGAGATACAAGGTGGCCGGTTATCCCCGACAGACTGTTTCTCTCAGCCAAGAGATTGATGATGAAGACAATGCAAATTTCCAGGTCAGAGCGGACGTTCGTTCAGCAACAAAGTGCGGAACTTGCTTTAGCGCCTCCTTTGAGCACAGGGCGGTTGATTGTGTTTTCTAACCTGTGGTGTACTTTTGTGCGACGCAGCCCCGCATTTATGCTCGGGAACACGGCAACAAATTTGAGCAGAGCAAGATCCCACGACACCACTGTGTCTGGACCACCAAATCTTTGGTTAGTAACTGTAGGTCAGAGCTCAGTATTAAACACGGGGATTTGAGGTTAGTCGTCTTTTCATTTGTGCCAGAAAAAACTCTGATTATATCAGAGATGGCTGACAGAATGTTTAATTTTTTCCTCAGGGCCAACAGTGCAAAAGATCAGTGCTTCCCTCACTTCTCCACCGTGGGATCATAGACATCTGTCCAATCCAGTTATGCCTTGAGTTGCTGATCATTCTCACATCAGTGTTGACCTTATTCTTCAAAATTTCACAACACTGATATTTTTGAAGATTACTTGGCATTTTCTCTCATTGCTGCTACGCGCAGATTACGACTCTGACTTAATAGCGACTCACAAGGGACTATTATGGCCCCGGAGTTTAGTCTAACTCCTTGTCGAGTAACTCCGTCCCCTTTTGGAACTGTAGCATGAACCCTTTTAACCCCAAACTGCACTGTGCTGCGAGAAGGCGGGTAATACGTTGCCGAGGAGTTTATCAGTATATCGCTGCAGTATTTTCAAGAATTAAGAATGCATTGATGTTGTCTTTCCCGACAGAAATTAAGTTGAATTAATATAACTGAAACAACAAAAGAACTGATATAATATGTGAAATGATATCACATAGCTCGTGGTGCGAAATTGACGCAGAAACACATTTTAATTGATAGAACAGGAGGGAATTGCATTGAAACCGGTCGGAAAAATCGATTCGTGCAGACAGTTAGATCAATAACACAGAGTTGGATACTCACCTAGTCAAACATGTAAACAGACACATAGGTAAACAGACAAACAAAGACCCGAAGATACAGAGAGATCATTTATCTCCTATAGATATAAGCTGAGCCCTTACAGCTTTTTGTTGAACGCCCCGAACTCTTGGAGTCGCTGTGCTCACTCCAGGCACAGTAATAGACGGCGGTTTGATTCGCCAGCAAACTGGGGGACTCCAGGTAAAAGTGTGTGCTGTTGGGTCTCCTGGCCGTGAAACCGTCCACCTGAAATGTGGGTGTCACCACGTCAGCATAGTTAGAGTAGAACATGTTTTGAGGCTCTCGATCGGGACGCCACCTGTACCAGTAGAAATAGGAGCCAGCTGTTGCTTGTTTGTTGAGGCACTCGATCCTAAGTTGAGTCCTGGGGAAAGTGGATATGGATGCGGGCGTCTGTAAGATTACCACCGCCTGCACTCCTGTAAAATACGGAGAAAGATAAAATGTGGAAAAATAGTTGCAAATCCAGGAATATTATCGAAATAGGTATAATTTCAGCTCCACCTCACCTGTCAGTATTAGCAAAACAAAGAGCTGGGACACAGCCATCTCTGGAGAAAGGTGGTTGCGTTCAATGTGTGAATTCACTTGAGCAGTTCTATTGAGGAATATCTGAAATGTACGGCGCTTGCAGCAATATATATGTTTCCGTATTCCGGCAGGCTGGATCGCTCTTTCTTCATTGGCTCGTGTGCCTGATCTCGTCTTTTTCGATGAGAAAGGGGTGTGGAGGCTGGGCGATAGGTTCATTCACGATTGAGCTGTTGAAATGAAGCCTGCAGCCACCTCCTTCTGAACCGCGCCCACGTTTTTCCTTCTGATTGCCACTTGCTCAGATCATGCGCTCAGCGCCAACTCTCCCAAAGTTCTGTGAAACACCCTCTTGCGGCTGAGCCAGTTATTCGATGGCACCATTCCGTTAGAACTGCTCTCCTTCCCGCCCCAGTCCGCAGCACAGTTCCGAAAGAAAGTCTTTGCATCTCGCTGAATCACCACGTTTTATTTAAACACTCGATAACAAAGTTTCGAGCGAGGAAGGCGTAGGCGGACACACATCGCCACCTCCTGGCTATGTAATGCAACTGCAACGTCCCAGTTGGATGGGGTGGCGCTGACGACTCTTCTAGTTGTACTTTGCGATATGGATGATTTCAATTGTCCTTCCCTGCGTAAAATGCTGTCTTCCGCTTCATTGTACCGCGTGTAATAAATAAAATAAAATATATTCTGTCACTCGGTTGCCCTTAATATATACTGTGCTTAAAGTTGACCACTAAGCCTTAATTCATCGCTCTTTCTTAACCTATGGAAGCCTCCTTATATTATGCCTCCTATTCGGATCGGCTGCTTAGTCCTATCCAATTTAACTTGAAATAAGTCCGCGGTGTGTGCTTCAACTGGTCTGTGTTGCGGCGATATCCTCAATCATCCCGTTCAATATCAGTGATTGAGGCTGTACTTAAAATAGTCACCAACAGAAATCTAACAGCAAAACCTCATAAACATTTCAGTCGATGTTCTGTGATTAAAGGAAAACAAATACATTTAACGCAGAACACTAAGTCATCAGATCTACTCAGACTACTGCAATTAAATGACCCTCTCTTTAACATGTCCTTATTTCTTTTTCCTTTCTTTTCCATCCACCCCCACCACCCCCGCTATCTCTATCGCTACAAATAGACAGATTGTTGCTTCTTCGTGCACCTGTTTCGAAACCTAAACGAGCAAAACTGCGCAAAGCTGCGAGGGTTCTGAGAGAACCTAATCTTTTCTCTTCTCCAGTTTCTGTCGCGGCTTCTGCTGAGTCTGCAGCTGTGTGCACCCTCACTGACTGCGCAGTAATACACCGCCGAGGCGGCTGGGTTAATTCTGTGGATACTGAGAGTGCACAGCTTATCGTTCATCGTTCGGGTGGTTTCAAATCCCGTTTTGAAGCTCTCTTCGTATTGAGCGTCGCTGCCTCTGTACCTGTACCCGATGAGCGTGAATCCTTGTCCAGAAATCTGGCGGTACCAGAACACGACATTCCGAACGGTCCCATTCTGATAACAATTTAACCCGGCTTCTTGATCCAGTTCCACAGCGACCCAAGCCGGCCACTGATGTATGACATCCCCAGGGGAACACTCTGAAAAAACAGGCGATATGTTTAATAATCGGATACATCTGAGAAGTTGGAGTATATTTCCAGTTGGTGCCTGGGAAAATAACCGACACGAGACAGTGTTTCACCTGCATGAAGTGGTTACAATGCTCAGGTCAAGCACACAATTAGTCCGATACGTCTGGAATTATCAGCAAAGGAAGAGGGGAACAATGAAAAACGTTCAGTTTTTTCCAAAACCGTCGCTTTCTGGAACATAAAGCTAAATTGAGAATATGTGTTATCAATGATTTTCTAATAGCTTGAATAATGTTAAAAGCCTTTTCGCAAGAATATACACCAATTGGCATATCGCTGTTCGATATTGTTTTCTTGCGCGAATAAAGATATCCGATCATGGCATCAAACAGATTCGTCACTTTTTTTCCCGTTGAAAGCGAGAAATGTACAAGACTTAGAATTAGTCAAAGTTTTCTTACTTGGAGATAGAAATACAAGAGCAAATGCGAGGAAACTGAGATGCATGGTTGACGGCAATCGACTATATAATGTTGTTGCAGAGGGCTGGGAATGAAAGGGGTTGTGCAGCATGAACAACTATCTGCGTCAGGGCCGGAAGTTGGTTTTAGTACACTTTTACCATCCCAGCTGTTGCTGCGACTCTGAGTCGGATGCGGGAGCGGAACCCTCGCTCGATAGATCGTGAGTTCTTATTTTTATTTAGAGACACGGATGAACAAAATCATAGGACTGCCGATTATCTTTTAGCAAAATAACAAAACATTTTAAGACAAGAAACGATTAAAACAGGGGCTAATTTAGCATAGGGCTAAATAGCTGTCTTTGAAAGCAGGCCAGCAGCACGGTTCCATTCCCGTACCAGCCTCCCCGAACAGGCGCCGGAATGTGGCGACTAGGGGCTTTTCACAGTAACTTCATTTGAAGCCTACTTGTGACAATAAGCGATTTTCATTCCATTTCATTTCAAACTGTCGACTGTCGTCAAAACCCACCGATTCACTAAAGCCCTTTAGGGAAGGAAATCTGTCATCCTTACCTGGTCTGGCCTACTTTTGACTCCAGATCCACAGCAACGTGTCCGACTCTTATTTTCCTCCAGCCCTGGCACAGCCTACGTCCCATGAACAAATAATAAATAAAACAATGCTTCCCATTCTTCGAGGATGTTTTAGGCGATGTGAGCCAAGCTTGCTGTAGCGTTGGCCCGATTGAACTAATGTCAGAGCTTGTGAGCCTCGCCTCACAGTTAATCGACCTTGAACAGTTGCTGGAGAAGTCATGTATTTAATATAACTAAACGGGTAGCTGGTAAATCCAGAGACTGGCTTATCGACAACAGCTGAGCTGCAAATCTCAAATCGTTCAAAACGGGTAAAGCTGGTAGCTTTGCTCTGCTAAAGTGAAGAAATTAACTGCTGGGTTTTAAAGATAAACTGGTAGTTCCAGGTTGAAGATCATTGACCCGATATCTTTAGTGCAACATTTATTCACTTAATAGAGTAAAAATCTCATTGCGGGCTCTGTGGGCTTTGAAAATATGCGGCGACGCCAATATTGCAGGATTCTCTAGCAGTGATATACCAATCAGCTCTACTATAAGTGAACCTCTGTACAGAAGGACAATTGAATGCTCAAACTATTCGACGGTATGAACTTCTGGTTTCTCAGAAGAAACGCACCAAAACAAAGCCAAGAGAAGCGGGAAAACGGGTTGCAAACAGCTTCAGAAAATATGTCAGGTCCCAGGGGCATAGGAATTATCTGGAGCTGCATCTCGACTTTGCACAATGGGACAGTGAGGTGCCCCTGCCCTGAAAACGTTGGTTTAGCCACCTCAGTGCTGCTAATGTCATCAAAAATATTTGCATGGACGGCACCCGGAATGACGAGGGACGTCCGCTTATTGGCTAGCTTGTGGTTTAGAAAACCGGGAACCGCTCCTGCTGAGAACGAGGTGGAGCCTGACTCCCGGCTCAGCTCCTGAACGTGGAAAGAAAGAACAAATCGCAACAGGTTGAACGGCCCCGAAAAACACCTCAGTGCTAAAAATCGCCAGGAAACTACGGAAGCGCCTGTGTTATGGGCAGAAGACTCATGGGTGGATGTTTGTCATCATAACTGGCTTCGATCGAATAATTGGGAAGAAACGATGTTCCCTCAAGTCGGATCGGTAACGAGAGGGCACAGATATAAAATGAGGGACGCGAGAGAAAGGAAAAGTAAGCGGGATATTAACGGAAGGACCGAGAGAGCCTGCTCCATATCTGCGTATGTTCCTACTCCCTATTTTTGAATTTGTCTGTCAATCTAGCCACGTAAGTGAACATATATGCCTCAGTATCTGTCTGCTAATGCACTAAGTACACTGTAAGTAAAAGCTGTGAGTTTGCGTCTCCAAGGCAGCGCAGGTTTTTGTAGCACGGTTCTGCCCGAGTGCATGTCTGTGCATCACTGGAGGCGCAGAAATACACAGCTGCGTCGCTCGGCTGGAGCTCCTCGATCGCCAGATTGAAGATACCTTCTGGAGTCTTCTGCGCCTTGAACCGCTCCGTGATTCCTTCCGATCTAGTTGGCTCAGCTCCTTGTACTGCGTACAAAATGTGCCGGAGCCCTCGGTCCAGCGACTGACGGTACCAGTACATGTAAGTATCAGTCCCGCGTTGGGCGCATGGAATCGTTACAGACTCTCCATTTTTCACCGTTATTGATCTTATGGACTGTACGATCTTTTGAGACTCGCCAAGCCCTCGAAACAGAACAAGAATTATGAGTATTAACCTGGCCAGCTAGGCAATCCGATTGCAAAACTGAATTTGAAATAAACATTGGATCATTGTACAGGGGCATTAATGGGACTGAACAGGGAATGAATGGGACAAGAACACAAGGTGTCCAAAATCTAATAAGTGGGCACAGAGTTCGAGGCACAATATCCTGATGCCCTATGTTTGCTCAAGCGCTTCCCCCATTTACACCATTTGAATTTTTCAATAAGTACATTTTCGCGCTCTCTAAAGCCACACATACAGTTGCCTCGGAGATATTGAACTCGACATTTACTTTTAACGGAGCAGCATGGTCTGCATTTTTACAAATGCGTTTTCTGAAGCTGCTTTGTCCCCGCCACTGCATATTCAACTGGTGTGTCCTCCAGCCCAGGACAATGTGTTTCTTGCCGATACGTCCAGTGCAGAAAAATAGATCAAACCTGCAGGTATCTGGCGTTCCCTGCGGGCCCCCTTGGTTTGGAATGCCCCCAATGTAAGTATTGAAGTTCCTCACGTCTGCAATGTTACAACACTCAACTATCCAAACCAATTAAAGTGTTCGCTTGCTCACGGGACAGCGCAAGATAATTTATTTAACAAGCATGTTCCTTTCCTTTACACACCTCTCCATCCTTCCGTCGCACCCCCCCCCCCCCCCCTCTCTCGGTTTCCCTCTCTCTATATACGTTATTTGAAGATTCCACCCTACCTATCTTTACTAGCCGCTTGATCGTCGGGATTCATTATGTGTTCCAGCCCAAATCTCTAACTGCTGCACGTGGCGGTGGCTTCTCGCTTTACTCACCCGCCAATAGGAAGAAGATGGAACTGGAAAGACAGCGCCAAGCCGACATGATGCAGGCGGAGGGTGTCTGGGGAGAGATTGCACTCTCAATTGGTCGCACACAGGCAGGAGGTGCGAGGCCGCCCGCCTGCAAGAGGTGACGAAACTGTGCACGTCAACTCCGAACGGCAGCCTTGCCCTTATTGCCCGACCCAGAGGCCCGCCCTTTCTTCTCTCACTGATATACACACCACGCCTCCCATTTTGGCCGCCCCGCTGCTCCATCTACGACACGCACACCTTTCACGCCTGATCCGCTGAGAATCAAGCCCGCTCGCGTTTTCTGTCGCAGGGATTTTCTGGAATGAGTCGTCTTGCCGGGTTGGCACCGTGACCAATGCTGATGTTCCGCAATGATCGATCTCATCCCAATTGCTTTGAATTGACCGGAACGATTAGATGCACTTAACCAGAGGTACCCAAGAAATAAGAGTTTCATTATGGGGAAATATCAAATATTGATTTTCGGTGAACAGGGAACATGGAGTCATGGTCTATTCCTATTGCTGGCATCCTCAGAATACATGATAGAGACAAACAAATTAGTAAGTCCCTTGCAGCTGAAAATATGAATGAAACCAGATCAGCGCTCACAAGAAATACAACTTCAGAAAGAGTGTTATAGAGGGACAGAGCCAAGCCTAAAGAGCGAGACCGGCTATCGGAGCAGCCTCTCGTTCTCTCTCTGGATTTATCTCAGACTCTCTCTCTCTCCGCAACACCTACAAGAATGATTTCAATAATTAGATGTTTCAACATTTATGTTCACAGTGTTCAGGATCAACGAAACAAGGCGGGGGAGGGGAGAGTTTAATTTCAAGTATGACGTGATCTCAGTGACGAGTAAATGGTCATCGAAAGGCCACGGAACGGCCTGCCCCATTGGCCTACTGGAGCCTCGAAGCAGTCAAACGTTCCACAACCTTTTCCTATGGAACAGGATGGAGAGAGGGCTCACACCTGTGGTTACTGGGAGTCTGAATGACATCCTGGTTTTGTGCACCAGCATTGACGAGGATAAATTACCTCCTCCAATCATAGAACCACAGAGTTAGAGCTTCACAGCACATAATTCTCGCCTGTTTCGGCCAGTTATTGAGTAATAGACAGGGAGAGGTGAATTACCCTTATCACTTTATTATTCATCTGGCGCAAGCAACTCAATGAGCCTCCTTCCATATCCCCGGGAGGAACTCATTGCCCTGCCCCCTGGAGTCAAATGAAAGTGATGTGAAGAAACATAAACTAATTTTGTTCACTAAATGGCATCGACGACGCAGATGCATTTGTTTGAGAAAGGAATGAGGGCATCGTGACTGTCGTTATGACATCCAGAACGAAGTAACAGATTTCTGTTAATCGAATGTGATTCAGATATTTATGCAGATGCGTGAAAAATGGTGAGATGGAAATCACCAATGATCTAACTGCCTGGCAGGAAATGGTTCGAGCGGTGGCTATATGGCCTCCTAGTTTTCCTGCGCAATAAACCCGAAGGCCAGACACTTTTGTTTTCAATTTTGAGTGTCAATTCATTTTTTCCAATTAAGGGGCAATTCAGCGCGGCCAATCCACCCAGCTTGCCCATTCTTGGGTTGTGGGGACGAAACTACGCAAACACGGGGAGAATGTGCAAACTCCACACGGACAGTGACCGGGATCGAACCTGGGACCTCGGCGCCGTGAGGCCGCAGTGCTAACCCACTGCGCCGCCGAAGGCCCGGCATGATTGGGTTTCTGTCTAACCGGAGAACGGGGGGGGGGGGGGGGGGGCGGTGCTGATTGTTTCTACCTCTTATTCTGTGTACTAGGCGCTACAGAATAAATAAACGTAGCCTTATTTATGTGCATGTGCATTGAGGGGGCCAATAGCCTTCTGTTGCTGTGTTTTTGGTTCAAGCGTCATCTGCGGGACATCATGGTCATACCACGCTCTCTGCTGTCCCTGTTGTGAAAGGGAACAGAGTCTGTGCATGGATTAGAGTGGCTTACTTCTTTCGTTATTGTTGGATTTGGTGAATTTATTATTTAATTACTTGATATTTCTGTTCACGATTCCTTTCTAAGGCTATGCACAATCCAACCATGTCAGACCTCCCCCAGGTCAACCATTAGGTATCTGTTTGCCGTTTCTGGGCAAACGTTCCTGCTCTGTGGAAACCTCTTTCCAGCCATGATCTCGGTTCCGGCATCATTCTAGTGCTTATATATTGACGTCCCAGAATAGGGAAATGTATCTCTACGTGAAATGATGTTGTCCATCTTGGAAAAAAATGACATCTTTGTAAGGCAATGACAGATTTGATCTGGAACAGCCATACTGGGGGTTTTCTTAAACTGTTTGACAGTTGGGAGTCACTTTGAAAGCAGCTGGCACAGCAATGCACGCCCAGCTCCTCTGTCAGCGCGCTGAGCTCCTGCCCACTCTGCCGCTGGCCAGTAAGCCTGGGCACCGCTCCCCCTGCATTCGGAGATTCAAACTGCCGACGCTTGCCTCAATACTGCCCGTAGAATTGCAACTTCGGTGTACTGGTATTCGAATTAGCGCTTCCTGATTGGGTTTCTCACGGATAGCCTGTGCGAGCTCATTTCAGGCATAGAGAGGTAAGACAGTAAATTGTACATTTTTAAAATTCACTTATATGATGTGATCGTTGCTGACTTATATGACATTTATCTCTCACCTCTTCTTGAAGTGTATGGGGCTGGCTTAGCACAGGGCTAAATCGCTGGCTTTTGAAGCAGACCAAGGCAGGCCAGCAGCACGGTTCAATTCCCGCACCAGCCTCCCCGAACAGGCGCCGTAATATGGCGACGAGGGGCTTTTCGCAATAACTTTATTTGAAGCCTACTTGCGACAATAAGCGATTTTCACTTTGATTTCATTTCAAGTCAGCGGGTTGCGAGGGCATTTCAGAGTCAACATTGCTCTGGATCCAGAGTGACATAGAGGCCAGAGCGGGGAACGAGAATAAATGTTAGGATCTTCCAGGTTTTAATTCCATTCACATATCACCATTAGAGGGTTGGGAACCCAAGGCCCCCAGATCATTTGCCCGGGTGTCTGGATTACTAGTCCACTGACAATATAGCCAAACCCCCTGCTCCCCATTCTGAAAAGGAACAGAATGAATGAAGTGAAGGAAAAGTAAATTACTTTGATTTCCCAAACTCCTTACCCTGAAACACAGTCGCAGAGACAACATCAGATATACAGTATCCTAGAATTGTTGCAGTGCAGCAGGAGTAAATTCAGCCCACCTTGTCTGCACTGTGTTACCATTGACTGATAAAATAGTGCCATTTATCTTCCTTCTCACTGTCATGGATGCCGGAACTGGCAACTAGCGGATTTCCACAGTAACTTCATTGCAGTGTTAATATAAGGTTACTTGTGACAATGAAGATTATCAGTATTATTTTATACTCTAACTAGGCACTTTTTAAAAGGATATCAGACAATCCGCCTCTTCCAGCAGCACCCCCTCCCCTCTTCCCACAGTGCATTTCAGACCTATAGGTAAAAAGGTGTTCTCCATATCCCTCCGAAATCCCGTGCCCCCTCACCTTGAACTTATGGCCAGTCGCGACTGACCCTTCATCGAAGAGGAACAGCTGTTCCCGATCCACCCTACCCATGACCCTCAAAATTGTGTACAGCTAGATCAGAGCGCCCATCAATCTCCTCTGCCGGAAGGAAAACCAGCCGGCCTCTCAACCTCCCTTCATAAGTTCAATGTTCCATGTCAGGTAATGTCACGCATGAAGCTCCTGGCACCTCCCCCATTGAAACGACATATTTCCCATAATGTGGCGACCAGAATTGCACACAGTACACCAGATATGACCTCGCCACACTTCTATACAACTCCAACATTATCTCTCTCCTTTTGTAATCTAAGGCTGGATTGTGATTTAAGGTAGACATCAGATGAGGAAGTTCCCCAAAACGAAGTTGAAGGGTCGCTGCTGGGGGACGCCGCACGCGGATTTCCTGGCGGCGTGGGATCGTTTCAATGGGAAACCCAGAGCGATAGTCTCCAGTCCACCAGCACCGAGCTTCTCTACGCTGCGCCTTTCCCTATCGGCGGGATTTTATTCCCGCCGCTTGTCAATGGGATTTCCTACTTAAGCGTCTCCATGCCGCCGTAAAGCCACTGCAGGGAATGTATTGCCGGCAGGAACAGTGAATCGGAGCGGCCAGAGCTGCCCATTGACCAGCCGCGCGAATAGAGAATCCCGCCGCCAGTGACCAGCATGCCGCCGAGAAACGCACGGCTGTGGGACCGTAAAATCCCGCCCAATCTTTTTAACGTGTTGTTTTTCTGTCAGTGTGAAATACTACTCCGACTTAAACACAGAATGATTATTGGATTTAAATGAACGGTAGTGAATCAGTTAGTTATTTAAGATAATCCATGCCTGTTTCACTGTCACATATATTCAGACATAACTGTAAATCCCAATGTTAAAAATCAATTAATTGATGAGCATAGGAAGGATCTATATCAATCTAAGACCGTTGCGGACCCAAGGGAGAAATGGAAAATTATATATTGCAAGGATGCGATGGTTGGCGCTGTTGCCTCACAGTACCAGGGTCCCAGATTCGATTACTGGCTTGGGACACTGTCTGTTTGGAGTCTGCACGTTCTCCTTGTGTCTGCGTGGGTTTCCTCCGGACGCTCCGGTTTCCTTCCACACGTCCCGAAAGATGTGCTGTTAGGTAATGGGACATTCTGAATTCTCCCTCAGTGTACTCGAACAGGCACGAATGTGGTGACTAGGGGTTTTTCATAGTAACTTCATTGCTTTCTTAATTTAAGCCTATTTGTGACAATAATAAAGATTATTATTCGAAAGATTATGATTAAAAAAGGCTGGGCGGATTTTTGTGTGGAGCTAAATTATTAATTCACGTAAATAGTTTGCAGAGACGGTAAAATATACTGGTCTTCTTCGGTTGTCTAGACTCTGAGACTTGCGAGGAATACTGTTGAACATTATGTACAGCGCTATTCAAAAAAGATTGGCGAGCTGCGTTATTGAACTGCTACAACCCAGATGCGTGACCTTCGGAACTCAGCTCCAAGAATTTGAGTCACAGGCAGTGAAGGGACGGAGATATGGTTCAAATTCAAGATGGTGTGTGGCCTGGAGAGAAATGTTCAGCTATTGTGTTCCTATGCATTTGTCCATTGATGTTCCAAGTACTTAAGTTAGCGGTTTGGCGAGTTGCTGCACTGCATCTGGAAGTGTGCACCGTATGCTGTGTTGGATTGCAGAGAGGCCTACTATTTCAGTCTATTGTTTTCAATTCATCCATGCGTTTGAACTGAAGAGCGCCACCTATTCGCAGAAGACACAACCTGCGGGCAATATAGATAGGCGATGCTCGGCAAACGTGCAGTAGCATGGGCAGAAATCAACTAACACGTGTAATTGACATTGGACGGTTGGAGGTGCCACCATTCCTTTAATGAAGCTAAATGGGCAGCTGGTAATTTCAGAGACCGGCTTAGAGTCAATAGCTGAGCTCTAAATTACATATGGTTCCATCCGTGTACGAATGGTAGAGTTCCTCTGCTAAAGTGAAGGGATAAATCATTGGATTTTAAGGCCTTGTAGCCACATGGCGAAGATCAATGAAACAAGATTTTCAGTGCACACATTTATTCGCTTAAAAAGTATGTGCCCCATTGCAGGCCGTGTGGGTGTTGAACGTGTGTGCAGGCGACAATATTGCAGGAGTATGCATTAGTGGTCTACAAATCGGCACTAATATAATCGTTCCTCTGTGCTGAATGGTATAACTATTCATTGGCACGCCTGCTAGCTTCTAAGAGTAAACAGCGACACTCGCAGGGAGAAGATGGGAAATGGGTTTCAAACAGTTTCAGGAAAGCTATCAGGAGACAGGTGCTGCAGACCTGCGAGTATCTGGAGCCGCGTCTGAACATTGCACGATGTGACCCTTCCCTGAATGTCTGTTTCACAATTCTATCTGGGTTTGCTACCTTAGTGGTGCTAATGTGATACAAAGCGATTTACCAGATAACACCCGGAATGACGGAGGTCGTCTTTATTGGCTCGCGTGTAGTTTAGAATACCAGAGACAAATTCCTGGTATTTCCCGATGCTGCTGATAAGAGGTAGGGCCTACCCCCTTGACCAGCTCCTGCTAGTGGAATGAAATTACAAATCACACCTGGTTGAAGGGCCCCGAGGTACGCCTCAGGTTTAAGTATCGGGAGACAATGAACGGAGCACCTGTCTTGGGCAGAACACTAATTGGTGGATGTTTGTCATCATAACTGACTTGGATAGAATATGTGGTTAAAAAAATATATGTTCCCTGCAGTAGGGTCGGTAACGAGAGGGCACATATATAATTTAACGGAGAGATGGAGAGATTGCGAGCTGTGTATCTGTGTTTTCTTACGCCCTATTTGTCAGTCAGTCTGTCCATTTATCGAGCCACGTATGTAAAGATACATGCTCCATTCTCCGTCTATCTGTCTACTCGTAAAACATCCGAAAGTCAGTCTGAGACAGGGCAGGTTTTTGTAGCACGGTTCTGTCCGAGAGTATGTCTGTGCGCCGCTGGTGGCGCAGTAATACACCGCTGCGTCGCGCGGCTGCACATCTCCGACCATTAGATTGAAGGAGCCGTCTGCAGTCTTCTTCGCCTTGAACCGCGCTTTGAACTCGTCCGACTTGTACGGCTCCTCGCTTTGGAATGCATGCAGAATGTACCGGAGCCCCTGGTCCGGCGACTGACGGTACCAGAACATGTAATCATCAGATCCGTGCTGGGTGTGGGTGCATGCAATCGTTGCAGACTCGCCCTCTCTCATCGATATACACTTGCTGGACTGTACTATCTTTTGTGACTCGCCAAACCCTCGAAACATAACAAGAACTGTCAATATTAATGTGGTTAGGTATTCCACTCATTGCAAAACCAAAATTGAAAAACATTGGATACTTGTGTGAGGGGATTAATGATACGAAACACAATACATGGAGCATAAACACACAGTGGTCGTGATCTAATCAGATGGGCGCCGAGGCCCTGAATGTCCTCATGTCCCGATGTGCACATTTTTTCTGCATATTCCTGTACTTTTTGTTATTTGCCGATTAGTAAAATCCAGAATTATATATGTGCAATCATCAAGGATCTCGCGTTGTTTGGAAGCGGGTTTCGGGTCCCCCCTCGTGTCGCCATTAACATTTCTCACAGCTGTAATCTTACAGCACGCAACCATCCGAGAGAAATGATATCCTCCCTGGCTCACAGGGTAGAACACGATCATTTATCTGACAATCTTGATGCTTTCTTTGACATGATTTTCACGCTCTCCCACGTTCCGTAACCGCGCCCCCCCCCCCCCCTTCTCTCCTCGGTTTCCCTCTCTTCATACAAGTTGTTGTATGAATCCACCCCACGTTCGTCCCCAACCACTTGGTCTGCATTCCAGGTCAAAACCCCAATTTCCTCCATGTGACGGTTACTTCTCGATTTACTTACCCGCTAATAAGATCAAGAGAGTTGTTAAGAGCCAGAGACAAGCGGGCATGGTGCACGGCGGATGGTTTGTGGGCAGAAATTGCACTGTGAATTACGAACCCAGTGGTAGACGGAGCGATACAGACCGTCTGCAAGATATGAAGTAGTGTTGCAGCTCATCTCCTCGAGGCAGCCTTGCCCTTCAGTGCCTGACGCACAGACTCGCCCATCATTCTCTTTTGGAAATGCTCACCACGCCCCCCATTTTGGCAGCAGTTTCTCCATCTCTTTCTGACACCATTTAACTCCTAATCTTACTGAGTGTTAACCCCTCTCCCGTTCTCACGAGATTTCCTGGCGCATGAGCTTTCCCGATTAACCCGTTGGCTAATGCCCCTGTTATAAAATGGATAACCTCTTCTCACTTGCTTTGAATTTATCAGAATGGTAGGTGCACTTAACAAGAGTCAACCGCGAAATAAGTATTTCCTGATCAGGAAGGTAATAAACATTGCTTTAAGTTGATTTTTGAACTTGGAGTCATGGTCTACATCGATTGTTTAAAAGACATGATAGATCATTCAAATAAATTATTTTGAATGGTAAAAGAGACCTGTGCAGATGAGGGTAAGATTAATATCCGATAAGGGCTGACAACAAAAAAATGCTACTTCAGAACTAGCCCAACTGGCCTTCGGAACTTCCGTTCGTATATCTCTACTTCTGCACCTCTCTCCCCCTCTCTGAATCTTCCTCGCGCAGAATCTTTCTCGGCGCCTCTCTCGCTATTTCTCTCTCTCTCTCGGTCTCTCCCTCTCTTTGTCTTACGTCCTCCACCTCACCCACAAGGATGAGGCCGAGTTATGGTATCAGGCATCAGATGACATTTGATGTGATGTTGACGGTACCAATGATAACGGAAACAGGGCTGATTAACAAGGTTGAATTTCAGGTCTGACATGATCTATCTGACGATCATAATGGAATCGAGGACCACGGGACGGTCTGCTCCTCTTAATGTGCGACAGGCTCCATGAGGTTGAATATTTCACGATCTGCTCCGGTATGAGAGGTTGGGGATAGTGATATTCCTATATAGTGTGGTTTCTAGCAGACTGAATGGTTTAGCTGTACCAGCCCTGAGGTAGCTGAATGACCTCCTATGACCTCCTATTCTAGAGCCAGACATGTTTTCAGCACAAACTACTCCCCTCGATCTACCGTCTGCGTTGGGCAATTCTGGAGTCAGAAGCGAGGAAAAGATGCATTGCCCTATCCCTTTTACTGTTCACCTGGCCAGAGGGAGTGAATGAGCCTCCTGTATATCTTCAACAGTATCTCGGTGCTCTACGCCTGGAGTCACATGGAAGACAGATCAGAAAACGTAAGCCGGTTTCCTTCCCTAAATTACAAGGGACGAGAGCTCGCTGAGTGTACTTTTCAATTCCACAGGTACCAAACGGATTTAAGTTCATCGAATGTGATTCAGGGTGTTGAGGGTGACGATGCAAAGATGTGGAAAAAGTTTGAGATGCAAATCATCCATGATCTAACTAACTGACACAACTGGTTCGCACGGAGGCTCAATGCCTTCTTCCCATTCCTGTGCGAGAGGCCCGAAGGGTATTCCTGTTACTGTGTAACAGGATAGAACGGGCGAATGGCCTGAATCCTTTTTACAGGCATGAGCCGGGTAGGGGGATGGTGTTCCACGGACCTCCCTCTGCGCCTGTGTAAGAGGCTGGAGGGGATGAATGCGGTCATCCCTGTTCGTGTGCAGCTGTGTCTCGGGACCGAATGACCTGCTGCTCCTGCGTTTTGACTAAACGTTCATCTGTTCTACAACGTGGTCCTGCAGGAACCTCTGCTGTCCTTGAAAGTGAACAGAGTCGGTGTCTGCACTCTCGTGTATTCTTTACTTCACTCTTGTTGACTTTCGTGATATTCTTATTTCATTACTTACTTTTTCTGTTAACCATTCCATTTAAAGTTGGTTGCACCATCCAACCCTGCCAGTTCCTGAAATACCTCCCCAGGTCAACCATCAGCTTTCTCTTTCCAGTTTCTAGACGAAGGTGTGTCGTGCCTAATGGACGGATACATGAATTCACTTCCACCATTATCCTTACGCATGTCCCTTTCCATATTCATCAGCGTCTGAAAACTGAAAACGTTTTTTCCTTCAAACTATTCTGGCCTTCTTCACAAAGAAATACTTTCGTCTGCCAATGACAGATTTGATCTCGAACCGGTGTTTCCTGCTTGAATTGGGGTTTTCTGTGCACCGTTCCATCGGCACTTAGTCCCCATGCAGTGCACCTGCGGTTCTTTCTGCACAATTGCCTCCACCTTCTCCAGGGAAATTAGGGATATTCAATCCATATTATTGCCAGCCAACGAGACCCAGAGCCCACGACTGAAGGAGGAAAAGTGTTTCAAAGCCGCCCTCTCTGTTAGGGGCCATTAGTCAGGCTGACCTTGCCGGCCAGGACGGCATTGCGTGAAGAAAAAATAATCAATAAGGGAAAACCGTCTTCACACGTAATCAATGATGACAGCCAATAATCTATCAGCCTGGTTTAGTCTCTGTACTTACTCTGAAAAGCACCCGAGTCCGAAACTGATCAGCGGTTCTCAGAGCGAGGAGGGAAAGCAGTGGCTTCAGTTCCAAGAAATTTAGCTGCAGAGCATTTCTTCTCATCGAAATCTGGATGCTCATAAAGTTCTTCCCACACCGACCCCGGGCGCCGAAAGGCACAGAATCGATCACCAAGAAGCTTCAAATATGCGTGAGCACGTTTCCCGCAAGTGTTTCCCGCCGCAGAAACTGCATTTCCAGCTGTCCTTCCTTGTTGATTGACAAACGCGGGAAGCCACTGGCGTCCCAAAACCTTCCAGTTGCCGCTCGGAAACAGGCACGACGCTGAAATGGATTAGAATTACTAAAGGACGCGCGCGGGTCATTTCTGTCAGTCCTGCAACGTCAACGAGGCAACGTTAGTCCCAGCTCGGAGTTCCTAAAATTTCCGCAAATGTACCAGAACCAAATTATGGCGTGCCCACATCTGCATGAGTGCTAATATTAAACGCTAGAAGTAATATAAAAACTACTTGTGTTCTTTATTTCAGAAGGCGCTGCCGCACTGAATCATGCAGTTCCTCAATCATCCCATTCAGCTGCAACGACGAGTCACTGAGACGGAATTTAACACACGGGGCAGAAATTAAACAGCAAAAATATTTTGATTCAATTACATATATGCAGATGAATCTGAGAGACATTTTCGATTGTTCTGGGTTTAAAGGAAAAAAATCAGATAAAATGCAAAACGCACAACACGATTGCACCAGAGAAACTCGCACCAGTGCAATTAAATCCATCCGATAGTCAATTCTTTCTTTCTCTCTGTCTGTCTTTCTTTCTTTCCTTCTGTCTGTCTGCCTGTCTGTCTGTCTTTCTTTCTGTCTTTCTGTCTTTGTTTTTCTGTCACTTTAAAGCTTCTCATTCTGCACCGCTGCAGATACATTCATTCTTGTTTCCTGGTGCAGCTGTTCACAAGCCGGAAGGAACGAAGCAAGGTTGAGGCGAAATCCGAGACATTACCTGCTCTAGTTTTTGTCAGGGCTTCCGGTGTGTCTGCAGCTGTGTGCACCATCACTGGCTGCGCAGTAATACACCGCCCAGCCGGCTGCTTTAACTCTTTGGATTTTCAGAGTGGACATCTTATCATTCATCGTTCGGGTGATTTGAAATGCGGTTTTGAAGGCCTTGTCGTACACAGCGTCGCTACCCCTGTACTGAGACCCGATGAATGTCAACCCTTGTCCAGGGATTTGGCGATACCAGATCATGTTATCCGCATACCGCCATTCTGAAAACAATTTATCTCGGCCTCTTGTCCCGGTTCCACAGCGACGGAAGCCGGCCACTGATGAATCACATCCGCCAGAGGACACTCTGGTGAAAAACAGGCGACATATTTCATAATCGGATACATTTGAGAAAGTAACTTACATTTCCAGTTAATGCCTTGGTGAATATTGGTAACGAAGAAGTGCGTCACCTGCATATAAGCTTTAAAATACCCACCGCCAACATATAACTAATCCCATATCTGGAGTTCCCAGCAAATCAATAGCAGAATAATGAATAACGTAGTTTTTCCGAAACCATCACTTTCTGGACTTTTAAGTTAAAGTGACATTAACTGTTAACGATAAATATCTGAATAATACTAAACGTCCTTTCAGAAGACAATGCACCGACTATCTCCGATCATGGCATCAGCTCATTCCACAGAACTGGGGCCAAATGATTTTCCCGGGAAGTACAGCACTTCAAAATAGTCAAAGTTATCTGACTTGGAGATAGAAATAGAAGAGCAAAGGCAAACAAATTGAAATGCATGTTTGCCGGAAATCGATGATAGAATGTTTGCCTGAGGGCTCAGGGCGATGGTTTTGAAGGGTGTGCAAATGTCGACGTCAAATCCGGAAGTTGTTCAAATATATTTAAATAAGGAGCCTCCATTTCTCTAGCGCCTCACGTTGAAACGAATGAAAATCGCTTATTGTCACGAGTAGGCTTCAATGAAGTTACTGTGAAAAGCCCCTAGTCGCCACATTCCGGCGCCTGTTCGGGGAGGCTGGTACGGGTACGTTCGAAGGTGAGGTAGTCCATTTGCAAACCCATTTTCTTTATTTGAAGGTCAGCTACTGTTTCATAATTGAAACATTGCAACCCCTTTGGGCAGAACAAGGTCTAACCACCAAGGCCGTGGCCGGAGATAGATAATTTGTTGTTATTGATTTTGTTTGAGGGACCTTGATTGCTGTGGAGATTAGTCGGAGCCCTGAGCTTGTCCTTCCAATAACGCTGACCGTTATATACGCCCAATTAAGAGGGTGGGCGGAGGCTCTGTTTAATTATCTCCTCAGCACTACCCATTATGCAGTACACCCTTATTACCGCATGAAAGTGGAACAGCGAACGAGCCGCTCAAACAATGACTTTGTTTGGTCAGTCGAAATAGAATGTTAAAAGTGATAGGGGGGCTATTATGAGTTTGAATAGAGAATGTGCATTTTTATAGTCGGCCGGGAGTTGGTTATAGAGAGATTTACCTCGATTGGACCACTGTTGAGCAATATTCATCCTGTGGAGAGGCTCAAGCAGCAAGGATGTTTTTAATTGGAGCAGAGCAAGTTCAAAGAAGGATAGAACAGGGAACCAATGCAGACACAGGGACAAAGTACAAACTCCAGACAGACAGCCACCCAAGGGCCGAATCGATCCCGGGTTTTTGCCGCAGTGAGGCGGCAGTGTTAACCACCGGTGTTTAGTATAAAGGACGTACCGTCCGCCCCAATAAGCACCATATCATGGTCAACAACAGAACGTGTATCTTGGGAAAGAGAGTAACACGCATATGGACCTTTCCCTGTTTCTCTTTCCCTCTCACCCAGGAGATTACACGAATGAGATTAACACGTATGGGCTGCCCAGGGAAGCAGGACGTGGACAGCAATAGAATGTCAGGCCTAACATGACATAACTGACGAGCTGGAGACACACGAGATATAGTGGGATCGCATTCTGCTATTGATATGCAGCAGGTTTGAAGAGGTTGAATCGTTGCCCACATGTTCCTGTGTAACAGGTCAGAGTGAGAGATACTGCAGTTAACCTGCGGTTTCAGGAGTCTGAATGGCCTCTTTGTGCCGTTCAACAACGTTGAGAGAGATGAATGACCAGCTCGTCTTCATGTGTAGTAAGTGATAGAAAGCTGACTCGGCCTCGTCCTTTTGCTGGTTAAAAGGCTCAAGGAACTGAATGAGCCCTCACAATTTTTTCGGATGTAACTTAATGTTCTGCGCATGAAATCAGGAGAACTGGCGATTCAGGGACTTATGGATCTGCTGTGACTTTGCTCAGTATGCGCCGGCCATGTTTGACAAAGGCGATAGTGGAAACACAGCGCCACCTCGTGGCAGAACTTCGTAAGATTAAATCAGTTCATTTTGTTCCTGGTTCAGGGCGGTCTGGGTCCAGAATATGTGAGGGTGTTTTGTCTGACGAGAAAGAGTCTGAACCGCAGCGCCTTTAAAGCTTCACATAAAAATATACAAAACACATCCCCCAATCGCACCACAACCTCCTTTGACGCTGTTGCCCTTCAGAGTCGAGTTCTTATTTTCAGTAATTTTCAGAACCAAAAATCCGCCTTCTGAACGTTCTTTGTACTAACCATCGGTACCGGCAAATTGGGCCGAATAACAAGAGGCCTTTTCTGGTGGGCGGAATATATCGTCCCCGGTTATCAGGACGTGTCCCGTTTCCACAGTAAGGGCATTTAATCGGGTTCTTGGTTAAATTCAAGCATAATATCTATGCAGAAGGGCAGCAATAATATTCATATTTCTACAATTGCACGTGAATGTAATGATCACATCCTTTATATAATGTCAAAAGCACTTGTGTTCCCATCAGTGGGACTAAGTAAACGGTCCTCGAGTAAATAATTATTTCTTGATTTTACGAGCCTCACTTTAACTACTTGATAAACGTCTTTAACCATCCCATTTTAGTTGCAAAGGCCAGTAATTGCGACTGTTCTAAAAAGACAGTCTAGTGGCATCATTGCGGAGGAATTCGAGAAAGACTTTGACGACATGTTTGGGGGGGGAGGGCGATTCTGGAAGAGAAATCGGTTGAATGCACGCCGAACGTTCTATCACCAGGGGACTTGCACGACTGCTATAAAATCCGCCGTGACATTTCAGTTGTCTCCTGTGTTTTTTATGCATCTTTTTGTCTGTCTTTCCGTGTACACTTTTTTGCTGGTTCCCCTTCATCCTCTCTTTCTAGGTCGACAGAAACTATTTGTTGTTTTGACGATGAGCCGGATTTTAAAGCAGAAACGAGCGAACTTGCTGTCGGTGGGAGGGGTTTGGATTAACCAACGCAGAAGACGTTATTCGACGAAAGTTTTTGTTCGGGCCTGGATTGAGTCTGGAACGCTGTGCTGCATCACTGGCAGCGCAGTAATACTCGGCCGAGTCGGCAAGTTCAACGATTCCAATCCTGAGGCTCGACATCTTGTCGTTCCCCGTTTTTGTGATTTCAAATCCACTTTTGAAGCGCTCTTCATATTGAGCTTCATTGCCTCTGTACTTACTGCCGAGGAGCGCGAATCCTTCTCCGGGAATTTGGCGATACCAGAGCATGGTAGCACGCACAGTCTCATTCTGGTGACAATTTAACTGGACCCCTTGACCCTGTGCAACAGCGATTGAGGCCGGCCACTGATGGATGACATCCGCCAACAGGCAATCTGAATAGAAACAGGTGACAGTTTTAAAATCGCAAGCTTTTCAAAATTCCTACGTGTTGATAACTTCCTTGGCCATTCGAATTGATGCTTCATGAATATCCGACATTAAAGCGGGTTTCAGATGCATGTACGTTTTTCAATGCACGATGCTCGTCTAAATAAATAAATCGTATAAAGCTCGCGTTATCAGCAACTGAAAAGTGGATAATGTTTACCCATGGAAAAGAACAATTCAGCTCTGGAAGGGCAAGTTTAATTCTGAATATCTTACCGCAGTTACAGTATATTTAGTGCCTCTTCGGTAGATTCGTTCTGATTGTATTGAATTACACATCTTAGATTTTTTTCTTCTGGTGGATATGTAATTATTCTGTAAAATTGCAGCACCGCATAATTTTCTAAATTTAGTTCACTATTAGAGAATATCAAGAGTGTGAGACAAGATGATCTTACTTGGTTTCAGGTGAAGAAGAGCAAAGAGGAGAAAATCGAGATGCATGGCTGAGATCAAGCGGCCATATCATGTTTCATTCAAAGCTGAGAGTGAGTCAGAAAGATGTGACGCCAACGCCGGAAGGTGGCAAAGCAAATAGAAATAAAGAATGCGCGAGCCGCAGTCTTTTCGGCTGTCAATCAGCAGTGAATGTTACTCCATACCGACATGAATGCGCTTACATTTTAAAGTCTCCCTTCGCCCGACCGACTGAGTTTGATACCGACGGGGGTGCCGATATAGTGTGTGTATGGGGGGCGGGGGGGGGGGGGGGGGGGGGGGAGGTCCGAGAGTGATAGGGGAGTTGGTGATGGTTCGGATATCGGCATGTCGGGGGTTGTGCATCATGGGGGTGAGGGACTTTTTTTCTCCATTGATGGGATTTGGCCTTTGCTGATCGGGCCATTATTTATTCTGCATTTCTGAGTGGATATAGGAATCAGTCACATTGCAATTGGACTGGGGTCACATGTAATCGTTCACTAGGTAGGGGCGATAGATTTCATGCCATGAAGGGCATTAGTGGACGTTTTCTTTTACGACCATGGTTTCATAGAACATAAAACATTACAGCGCAGTACAGGCCCTTCGGCCCTCGATGTTGCGCCGACCTGTGAAACCACTCTAAAGCCCATCTACACTATTCCCTTATCGTCCATATGTCTATCAAATGACCATTTGAATGCCCTTAGTGTTGGTGAGTCCACTACTGTTGCAGGCAGGGCATTCCACGCCCTTACTACTCTCTGAGTAAAGAACCTACCTCTGACATCTGTCTTATATCTATCACCCCTCAATTTAAAGCTATGTCCCCTCATGCTAGACATCACGACCCGAGGAAACAGGCTCTCACTGTCCACCCTATCTAATCCTCTGATCATCTTGTATGCCTCAATTAAGTCACCTCTTAACCTTCTCTCTAACGAAAACAGCCTCAAGTCCCTCAGCCTTCCCTCATAAGATCTTCCCTCCATACCAGGCAACATCCTGGTAAATCACCTCTGCACCCTTTCCAATGCTTCCACATCCTTCCAATAATGCGGCGACCAGAATTGCACGCAATACTCCAAATGCGGCCGCACCAGAGTTTTGTACAGCTGCAACATGACCTCATGGCTCCGAAACTCAATCCCTCTACCAATAAAAGCTAACACACCGTGCACCTTCTTAACAACCCTCTCCACCTGGGTGGCAACTTTCAGGGATCTATGTACATGGACACCGAGATCTCTCTGCTCATCCACACTACCAAGAATCTTACCATTAGCCCAGTACTCTGTCTTCCAATTATTCCTTCCAAAATGAATCACCTCACACTTTTCTGCATTAAACTCCAGTTGCCACCTCTCAGCCCAGCTCTGCAGCTTATCTATGTCCCTCTGTAACTTGTAACATTCTTCCTCACTGTCCACAACTCCACCGACTTTAGTGTCATCAGCAAATGTAGTCACCCATCCTTCTACGCCCCCCTCCAGGTCATTTATAAAAATGACAAACAGCAGTGGCCCCAAAACAGATCCTTGTGGTACACCACGAGTAACTGGACTCCAGGCTGAACATGGTCATCATAAGACGTTTAACATGAATTAACTGCAGGCGGAATTCCTGCCCCTCCACGGGGATCAGCCCAGTCTCAGGGCGCAGCCGGCCAACCTGATTTTCCGAAAGCTCGCTGGTGTTTGAAGTATCAGAAGCTATTGAACCTCTACAGTGCAGGAGGAAACTATTCGTCCAATCGACTAGGCGCCCATCCTTTGAAAAGGCAGTCAGCGTCGGCGCATGTCCCGGCCACATCCCCGCAACACCGTAAGCTAACGGGCATATTTTTGGACACTAAGGGGACATTTAATTTGGCAAATCAACCTCACCTGCAAACCTTTGGGCTTTGGGAGGAACCCGGAGCACCGGAAGAAACCCAGGCAGCCACTAGGAAAACGTAACAAATCCACACAGACAGTGACCCAAGGCCAGAATTGAACCTGGGTCCCTGGCGCTACAATGCAGCAGTGCTAACCACTGTGATCGAAGACAGGGCTGGGACGATGAATCTAAGTCCTGGAAGTCTCGGACGAAGCATTTTGTACTTGCCGTTAGGCGGCAAGAGGGCAGAGGCCTCGAGAGTTGGACAGAGCGGACTCGGGACTTGGGTGTTGGTCCAGTCGCCTGGAGGAGCGGAGCGCCCGCAGCGGCCGCACCTTGAGGCAAAAGCGGCCGGGTGCAGGGTGGGCAGTTAAATTAAGGTTGCTGTTTGAGTGGACACCTTCCCACCCCCTGACATTCTCATCTGAGGCCTGGATGCCCGTCTCTCGCCTGAAACATTGACGGTGTGCGGTGAAAAGGCCCCTAAGTGGCCAATTACTGGCGACGTTCGAGCCGAAAATGAAGGCAAGGTGGTCTGGCCTCACCTATTCCAGGTGAAGAATGCACGAAATATTCAGGTAGGCCTGAACCCGTCCATAATGCCACTGAATCAATCAAAGAATCTTCCCGCTAACAAACCCCCGGAGTCAATACCTACTACTACCTTTTCCCATCTTCAGCACTTCCCCGAGCCTTCATTACCTGGATAATTCCAGCAACTGAACTTTAGCACTCTAAGGTTTCTTTGATTTCTAGTCCCCTGGGTGGATTCTCTCTCGGGTGGTTACCGCCAGAGGTCTCCCTCCCCCCCCCCCCCCCCCCCCTCCAGTTTGGCAGATCCCCCTTCCTGAATCCTCTCGCTCACTGGACTCCCTCTACATACCCACCCCGGGACCCGGAACTTTAGTTTTGAGGCACCAAAACAGTTTCCCCTCATCGTTGTTGGACACGTAATGCGTAAGGCGTTGCAGATGCGCCGGATTGCTGAGCACTGAAGGTGAAAAGTTTGAAAAAAGAGCATACACGAGCCTGCGGCAGCCCGTTATCCTGCAGGTTCCCCACATGCCCGCAACTCTGGTGCCTAACGGGGAATACCGTCCTCAGCAATCAGCTGTGTTCCCATTTATTAATAGCGTCGGTTAACTTCATTGAAGAAGGAACACATTTGAGTGAGCGGAGGGAAGGTGGTGGTCAAGGAGTTGGAGGGATGAGCATAGCGTCGGAGAAAATTAGATGTTTATTCCAAGCCAAGAGCAGGACAGATCGTGAAGGCAATGCTGTCGAATGGACTTTTGGAATGATGATTTCCCCAATACACATTCAAACAAAGGAAATAGAACATGTACGTGATAACGAACAACACCCATGGTTGCGAGGAAGGAAAGAGGCGTGGTGCCCTTTACTAGATAATTCTCTAAAATGTGCTGGGACCAGCAATGGGGACAGAATGGTTTCTTCTGTCTTGTCCCATTCTGTGATCCCATGATCTGGGTTCATTCACTGTGCATCAAACAGCAAACTTATGCTGCCACCTAATGGCAGACAATACACCTGATATTAACGCACAGTTGTCGGTTTTTGTAGCTGCAGACCCGCCGTCTGAAACGCTGTGCGAGACTGCAAGCGCAGAAGTAGATAGCGGTTTGAGATGAAGAAAGATTTGGCAACTTCAGAGTAAACAACGTGTCACTGGGTCGTTTGGCTTCAAAAGACTCAGATGTGTAACCTGTAGATTCCCCTTTTCCAACCGAGTAGAATAAAGCTTCCATGGTCCGGCCTTGCCGTTGCCTGTACCAGTACATATAGCTGCATGCAGTATTCGTTAGAGTGCAACTAAGTGTTGTCGACTTTCCGACTTCAATCGACACACTGGAAGGTGACTGCTCCACGAAAGTGGCAAAAAACCCTGTGAAGTGGAAGAAACGACAGGATCACATCTCTTCTAATGACGGGTTGGAAAACGGATTACATTTGTGGAAAGAATTGCATTCATATAGCGCCCGTCAGAACTTCGGGATATTCTTGCGCGCTTCGCAAAAAGAGTAGATTTTTAAGTGTTCACAGCTAAAATATAGGCAAAACCGACGGAAAGTTCAAATCAATAGCAACATTGCAATTCACATGTTTTATGTGCTCTATTTAGAGTTGGGTCCGTTTCACATATTTGTCCTGGACACAGGTAATACCGTTCTACAAGTGTAGCTATGAGATCATTTGGTGCACTGAAGAGGACAGACATGGGGAATATTACAACGAAACCAATGCCACTCTAAAGGGGGAGGCTCACCAATTAGAAGCAGCAAGAGTATAATTTTACCTCATCCTCTTGAATGAGATTCGAACCTTTAACTCTCTGACCCAGAGATCAGAGCGCTACCGACGAAACTGCAGCTAACAATATAAGGTATCATGCCCATAACTTACCAGGCAAAAGTGCAGCCATTGATATCACATAACAAAGTTCATGGAGCATTTTTCATTCGGAAGTAGCTAGATGCGAGGACGACTTTGGACCAACACCGCAAAGAATGCAGTTTCTCTTCTGCGACCTGTTAAATAACAAACATTTGGTTGTCTTGACAAGAAAAACGTCATTTCCTGTTCAAGGTAAGTGCCAACATATTACTTTTCTGAGCTGTTCCCTCCTATTGGTCATTTCAGTAAAGTTGTAGAATGACATTGGACAGTACGATAGGCAAGGACTGCACAGCAGTCGTGATTCCTCAGAGTAGAATGGAAGAGTTAGTGTATCTGGTCGGTTGTCGGGAATACAGAGTCCACAGGGTGAAGAGAATTGGCAAAAGTGCACATCGTAGATGAGGAAAGCTTTGTCTCTGCTTCCCGATGCTAACATTGCCTGAAAGTGAATTGCGATAGAACATTAGGAGCTTTCAAATTAGAATTGGACAACCAATTGGACTGGAAGACACCTGGCCTGTAGGGGAAAAAAATAACATACATGGGATGGACGGAATTGAGGTCAGAAATGTGATTTTATATACATAGAACATACAGTGCAGGAGGATGCCATTCGGCCCATTGCGTCTGCACCGACCCACGTAAGCCTTATCCCCATAACCCAATAACCTCTCCCGACCTTTTTGGACACTAAGGGCAATTTATCATGGCCAATCTACCTAACCTGCACATCTTTGTACTGTGGGAGGAAAGCCAGAGCCCCCAGAGGAAACCCACGGAGACACAGGAACGTGCAGACTCCGCACAGACAGTGACCCAGTGGGGAATCGAACCTGGGACCTGGCGCTGTGAATCCACAGTGCTAGCCACTGTGTGCTACGGTGCTGCCCTGTGTGTCTGTTGATGCCCATTTTGTGCCTGTTGATGCATAAGTAACATGGGGTCATGTATATTCCCAACACACTATTAAATGAATCAAATTGTCAAAACAAGGATAAGCACAAAACGTATTGTGTTACCATTTATTGACAGGATGTGGGTGTCTCTGGGAAAGGCAACACTTATTGCTCATTCCAGTTTTTTTGCTGAGTTGACGATCGTCACAGATAAGGGCCGACGCTCAGAAAACGCGGCTCGGCACATCGCGCGAGAGCCGGTAAAGTACAACCACCTAACTGTTCTCATCCCATTTCCCAGCACTGGGCCCATAGCCGTCTATGCCTTGGCATTGCAACTTCGCAAATGTTATGATGATCTCAGCCTCGACCAACCTTTCAGGCAGTGGGTTCCAGACCCCCACCAGCCTCTGGGTTGAAACATTTTTTCTCACATCCCCTCGAAACCTCCTGGCCTTGAACATAAATCTACGCTCCTAGCCATTGATCACCCAGCATAGGAAAGGTGTCTTTCTGTCGACTCTATCCCTGCCACTCGTAACATTGCTCATCTGAATTATACCAACGAGCAGTCTCCTCTGCTCCAATGAAAAGGACTCTGTCAATCTAATCTCCTAGATTGGCTAAAACTCTCCAGCACAGACAACATGATGGGAAATCTCCTCTCCACCCTTTCCAGTATCATCACATGCCCCATATAATGTGGATTGCAGAACCGCATGCAATACTCGTGCTGTGGCTTCAACAATGTTTTTTTTATAATTACAGCTTCACCTCCCTGCCCTTAAGCACTATTCCTCGGCTAATAAGGCAACTATGACAGATGCTCTCTTAAACGCTGTAGCTACGTGCCCAGCTAATTTAAGAAACCACTATGTATTCTTACCAATGTCCCTCTCGTCCTCGGTGCTACCCAAGGTCTTACCGTTTATGATGCGTTCTCCTGATATTTTAGCCCAGCGCAGATGCATCACCTCTCACTTATCATGATTAAACTCCATTTGTCACTGATCAACCGATCTGTCCAGACCGTCTACGCCCTACTGCAATCGCAGGCTGTATTCCTCACTATACACCACCGCCCAAATTTTCGTATCACCCAGTAATTTACTGATCAGCCCTCCTACATTCATGTCTACATCATTTATACAAACCACAAACAGAAAGGGCCTCACCACTGTTCCCTGCCGGACACCATTGGACACAATCTCATCAACAGGCTTACTGAAGTGCGGGTAGACTAGGTCAAACCCTTATATGTACATATGGCCAGCTCTTCGAAAAAGTCAGTCACATAACCTTCCCCTCAACAAAATCCTGCTGATTAATCTTGATTGATCCCTGCCTCTCCAAATTCAGATTAATTAAATCTCGCAGAATCTCTTCCAATAATTCCCCTGCAGTGATGTTAGACTGACTTGCCTGTATTCCTGGTTTACCCTTTCCTCCATTCTTGAACAATGGCAGCACAATAACCAACCTTCAGACCTCAGAGACCTCTCCTGTGGCCAGAAAGGACATGGAAATTGTTGCCAGCGCCCCTCTCATTTCCTCCTTTGCGTCGAAACAGCCTGGGCCTTGAGATAGTGAGCGGCCTTTATTATCACCTTTATTATCATCTGCAGTCCATGATTTGGATTCGGATTCAGATTTGTTTTTATTGTCACGTTTACCGAGGTACAGTGAAAAGTATTTTTCTACGAGCAGCTGAAACAGATCATTTAATACATGAAAATATAATAAAATAAAAAGAAAATACATAAAAAGGCAACAAAAGGCCCACAATACAACTACATACACACCGGCATCGGGTGAAGCATGCAGGAGTGCAGTGTCAATCAGGTCAGTTCGTAGGAGGGCCTGTCGTGACGTTGCATTACTTCTGGATTTCTGCAACATTTCAGAGAACAATTGGAAGTCAGCCATGTTGAAATTGGGCCGATGCATTTCAGACCCAATAAAGGCAGCAGGACATCTTTCGGAAAGGGCATCAGAGGGTCGGAAGTGTATTGATGACAATCGCTGTTAGTTCTTAGGTCACAATATAGCTTTCAATTGCAGATTTTTGTGAATTGAAGAGAATAGCAAATATTATTTCAAGAGGAAGCTACATAGACCCAAGGAAGAAAGTAAATAAGGTTATCCGGTCGGGTGAAATGAACAAGGGTGCAGCAGATCTTTGTGGGTTTAAGTTATTACCATCTGCAGAGACCGCAATTGCTTAATAGGACTCTTTCTTTCTTAACGATTGTCTGACTTAACACAGTAAGGAACATTTTCTTCTATCCTTTCACGCGATGTCGGCTTCCCTGCAATGTCACTTCTATTTCCCACCCAGAATTGTCATTCAAAACGTGGTTGTGACGCAGACTTCAACCTCTGCAGTCGACGTAATGCAAGTACATCCCGGTTGGAAGCGAGGTCCAATGTTTTGACCCAGCGACTGTGAAACAGATTCAATACAGGTGAAAGTCAGACAGGTGTGCAGCTTTACCATGTATTCAATGCGCCTGTTCTTCTAGTTGGTAGAGGGACGCGACTCCATCGAATGGGCATGGGCGAGTTACTGCAGTCCATTTAATCGATGCCACTCATCGTCTTTTCATGCTCCATACAATGGGAGCGTTCTGTTATTCTGTTCGATATTTCGTTCACTGGATGTGGAAGGAAGGGTCGCCAGGCAGTTGTACAACCGACATAAAAACTTGGATCTCTGATGGAGGCGCTCCAATATGCATGCGATCTTCAACCGACCTTTCTCTCAGGTGGAGGTTGGTCACCCCGGATCTTGACATGTTGGGCTGCTCTCACCTCTAATTGGTCTTGAAAAATTGTGTTGGCTTCATTTCCCGGCGCAGATCCGTGAAGCCGATACATTTTTCCAAGTAACCGGACCGTTCCACGGGAACAGTGGAAGATATTCGTTCAATGTGATGTAACTCCCATACCTGCACCTTTCCAATTTCAGCATGGGTTTTGGTGTCACTGCAGGCCGCTATATTAATGGTCTACCAATCTGCCATGATGTTACTGGAAAGTGGTGCTAGTAGAACATTCAATGCTTAAACATTCAATGATACGAATTCATACTTTCTAATAAAACAGTCACACGAAGATAACTTCTAGACTAGTGACCAAGCAGTTTTGAAACAAGTTCTGAAAAACTATTGGGAGGAATATGACCAGAATGTCCTGTGGCATTTGCACAGGGTGAAAACTTGCTGAGATCAGCTAACCTTTTTTTTTGCATTTAGGGGACAACTTAGTGTGGCCAATCCACCTACCCTGCACATCTGTTTGTGTTGTGGGGGGTGATACCCACGTAGAAACGCGAGATTGCGCAAACTCCTTCCGGGCAGCGACCCGCGGCCGGGATCGAACCCGGGTCCTCGGCGCCGTGAGGCAGCGGTTCTAATCACTGCGCCTCCTTATGCCTCAGCTTTAGAGCGATGCCAGAGGCGAGTGATACACTGGCAGCAGTAGTGTCGAACATCAATGTGTAGACAGACTGGAGAAGTTCGAATGGTTGCGTACAATGCAGGAAGAGCAAGTGTAGATTGAGTATAGCGTCTCCAAATAGGCAGTAGGTTCGTTAGGTTAATGACGAGTGGCCGCTTCTACTGATAGAAGGGCTGAAAAACCAGTGGGTACTGATCGAACGTCATTGACAAAATCATCTGGGGAGAAAGGGCGATGCTTCTTTTGAGGATGAAGTTGCGCTGCCCTTGCAGGCACAAACATCTGAAAAGAGGTTGTTTGCAGATTCAATGGCAGCATTAAAAACAGAGCGCGGCTCGGCAAATCGGTGAAGGAAGCAAGCCGGAAGGTGAGTGGAAAGAGGGGGAGGTCGTTTTTGCAGCTAGCCTTCTGCTTGTGTGACAGCGCTCGGACGGAGAAGGTTGGAGGAACGGCCTCCTCAGCCCCGCATTATTCCATGATTCCCAGATGGTGGCAGAAACTGAACCCAGAACAGCAATGTCTCACTGCCACCCAGCGGCGGACAGGGAAGCCGGAGCCACCGACTCGAAACCTGGAGGTTTTTGTAGCTGCAGAATGGCTTCCTCAAACGCTGTGCAATACTACAAGCGCAGAAGTAGACAGCGGCGTGAGATGGAGCGGCGTCTATCAATTCCAACATGAACAGTGTTTGGCTGGGCCTCGTGGCCTTAAAAGACTCCGATGTGTAAGGCGTAGCGGCATCTTTGCCAGCAGAAAAGAACAGAGCTTCGATTGCCTGGCCTCGTTGTTGCCTGTACCAGTACATGGTGGGGTAGCCAGTATTCTTCAGCGTGCATCTGAGTATTGTCGAGTCTCCTTTCGCTATCGATAGGAACGGAGGCGACTGTTCAACGTAAGAGGCGAGAATTCCTGATGAATTGAATATAGAATAGATTCGAGGGTAAATTCAAAATGCGTTATCAACCAGGGCATTTAAACAATTAGCTTGCATTGATGGGCAGTTATTAGAATCTCGTGACATCCTGACATGTTTTCCAACTGTTTAAAAATGCAACGCTGACCACTAACTGCATGGAAGGTCGTTGCGGAATTGTGGGCAGTACATTGCCGCAGACATCAATCTGCTGAAAAGCAATTCCTAAGGGCTCTTTTAAGTGGATTAATGTTTGAAATGTGATGCAAGACACGGGGGTAACCCTCTGCCCTTCTCCGTATCGGGCAAAGAGATCATTTGTGTGCACTGGCAAGGATTGATCCCCGACACGATATCCAATGACTGGCCGCAGTGAGAGGTCATCCCTGCGGAGACAGACAATGCCCCCTTTGAATTTGAAGCCCCGCTTTTGGAAGAAGAGTCGAACATATGGGATTGCACCTCAGATATGGGATTGCGACAGCCTCAGTTATAGCTGGCCTTGCAATGCAATGAAGTTGAAATTTCGACTTACGTGGAAGAAGCGCAGCCAAGGACATGATATAACAACCTTCCAGCAACATGGTCGCGTATTTGGACTCTCGGTGTGTGAAGAGAGTGCAGTTCAACATCGAGTTACATGGACGATTCACTGCTGCATCTTGTGAAATGCTGAACATTTGGTTTGCAGACTTATGCGAACGTCACTTCCCCCCGGAACCTGTCCTCCACCCTATTACTGTCCTCAGAAATTATGTCGAATCATTCGACACAGTGTGGCGGGGAATAACTTCATAATCAAGTTTAATTTTCAGAGTTTTCTCTCCAGAAGATTACGAGTGTCAATTCGCCTGGCCGATTGTCGCTGACAATATTCATAGTTGGAAGATAATTGGAAATATTTGACAAAAAATGTGCCGATGGAACCTGGGGGAGAAACATATATTTTATTTGCTGCAGCAACATGGTGTGCTGTGGTCAGAAACGCATTGCCTCAAACTATTATCTTCGCAGAATGATAACGTCTTGGAGAACTGAATTGGCTGCCTGCTGGAACACCAAATTAAGTGTGTTAGAGGTTGAGATTGACAGATTTTAATCAGTACGGAATCAATGATTAGATCCATTGAATCGCCACAGTGCAAATGAGGCAAATCGATCCACCGTGTTTGCACCGACCCTCTGACAGAAGACGCTCTCTTGGGTGGCACTGTCCCGCCAATCCATTGCTTTGGGCAGCATCTTTAGACATTAAGTGACAATTTAGCATATGCCAATCTACCTAGGCTGCAGATCTTTGAACTCAGGAGGAAAGCGGAGGAGGCGGAAAAATCCCAGGCACAGGGAGAACTTCCAAACTCCCCATAGACAGTCACCCAATGCTGGAATTGGACCCAGGTCCCTGGAGCTGTGAGGCAGCAGTGCTAATCCACCTTGTCATTATGGACAATTAAGTGGAGTTGAGTATTTCGTCAGATCAGCCATCTAATAGTGGGCGGAGCAGTCTTGACTTTCCGAGTCACCTTCTTGTGCTCCGACGCATTATGGTCTAAATTGGCAGACCATCCGAAGTTAGCAATTTAAATCGCTGCTGTCGGACCGTTGCCCGCCAAGCAGAATTGTCCAGAGGAAGCTAGCCCTTCTGAACAATGACCGGACAAACCATTAGGGGGGAACTTCCTAGATGGATTCCCCAGCTCATCATTGGGGTACCCCCGAAGTGCGACGGCGCCTGAAATCCAGAGAATTATAGGCATCGCTCTCGCATTGAATTCACAGCGATCTGAACGGATTCTTCCTTTGCTGCACAGAATACAGTTGGGTCCAATTCCTGCTCGTCTGGCCCACCGAGCTCTGAATCTGGCGCCGGGACGGCACTGTGGTCTGCAGGAAGTGTAAACCGTAACAGGGAAGTAGTGGTGACAGGCGCCTCAGATGGGGCATCTGTTTTGCAGTCATTATAAAACTGAGCTTCCACAGCATCGGCTACCCCCACTTCTCGGTGAGCTTCGATGCACAGTTGCCCTTGAGAACTCGGTGGTGATTACTTTGTTGAATACGAATTGATGGCTTACTATTCCAGTTCTGAGATAGATTAAAATCGATCGAGGGGTATCCCCAGGAACCTCCATTCCTCGATAGGGGACTTTTGGCGCAATGTCAGTGAATTAGTAAAACCTAGGTTCGAATCCCACTACAGCAGACGGTTAAATGTCAATTCCATAAAAAATTGTAAGCAACGGTTTAAGGATTTCCGTCTCCTTTTGTGAGAAAGCATAACCTGGTTAGCTGGTGTAACTTAGAGCAGGACGTTTCCTATCGCAATTGATGTAGCTCCAGATCCCAGCGAAATGGTTGGCCATGGAATGCTCTATCAAGCCATTCAGAACAAATGGGCAACACATGCTAGCCTAACCAAAAATGTATTATCGAGGCAATAATTATTAATCCAAGATTGTGTAGTTTATTTAATTAAATTTTCATTCCATTGTGGGGGATTGTGTTTTCACTTAATGCATTGGGGCATTAGTAGTCTGGATTAGTAGTCTGGGGATGTTATTACGGTGCTGCCATAATTGAGGGACAAACGCGAACAAATTAAAGGGTTAACATAATTCAGTATTTGCAGTCTCTCTGAAGTGTGCAAATCGGCACCTGCATCAGAGCGCAAACTGCCTTTAACGCATTGTGAAACCGCGATCGGGAAACAGGTGTCCAAGAGTGCATCATCTCTGCAGAGTCGTCTCGAATTTGCAAACGGCACATTGTTCCTGAGCGATTGAAGCCCGGTGGTATAGCGCGCGTTTTCTGTTGCAGACGTATCCGACCGCTTAATGCTGCAGAGGTTCCAGCGAGTTCTCGGAGAATGATGACAGAAACTCTCGCCTTCAGTTATAATCACAGGCTGGAGACACACGTGGCGTTTTTGTTCCGGGACAAAAGGTGTTTTTCAGATCGGATACAGATGATTCAGATGACGGCAGCTTGATCACAACATCCAGGCGAGAAATGGTCAAATATTTGCCACGGAAAAAAGTGGAAAGGTGGAATATTTAGACTAATTGGGTTAGCTCTTAAAAGACAGGCTAGATTTAGTGGTGATCTGTAGTTCTGCATCATTCCACGCTCAGATGAAAATGCTAAGCTCTCGTCTTCATGGCAACAATGAGATAATGACCACCAGGCATGTTAAATATCTGCTCACAATTTGTCACAGACTTATTGACCGAAGGCTGTGGTGGAGTCACAGCGCCATCTAGTGCCAATATCAATCAATTACAAGAGGCTGCAATTTATCTCTGGTTGCCAGGTATCTCTGGGCACATACATTGTGCAATTTGTTTCAATTATGTCAAAGAATCTCAACCTCTTCTCTATCAATGCTGGAGAAAAGGTATTACATTATAAACGGCAGCAATTGCCGTTTATGGGAGAGGGTTCCAAACCTCAACTGTTCTTTCTGAGTGCTTCCTAAGATCTCTCCTGAATAGCCTAGCCATAATTTTTCGACGTTGCCCTTAGTTTTAGAATGTCCAACTATGTAACTCTTTTAGATTCAGCTACGCTGTCAATTCCTGCCAATACCCTGAAGAGTTCGATCAGGTCACCTCCTAAACTCTACTTTCTGGAGAAAATAGGCCGAATTAGAATAATCTCTCCTCATATTTTATTCGCTGATGTCCCGGCGTTATGCTTGTAAACCTACACTGCACACCATCCAAGGTCAAAATATCCTTTCTGAGGATCCTAGATCTGCAGATGGTAACCCTAGTCGGGTTGAAATAGGGTTTTTCAAAACTGCAGCATAATTATTGGTTCCCAGTCCTCTAGATATAAAAGCCATCAATTCATTAGCCTTCTTGATGACTTTTTGTGGCGTTTTAAAGATCTATGTACCTGAAGCCCTAAGTTACTTTGGACACCCAATGAACTTAGCTCCATAGCATCTAGAAAGTGCCCTTATCTTACTTTTTGGTCCACAGTAGATGACCTCACAACTGCTTACACTAAAATCCATCTACCACAGTCCTGCCCATTCACTTAGTCTATTAATATTACTTTGTACTTTTATGCTGGCTACAATGACATTCAACTTTGTGTCAGCAGAAAATTTAGATATAGTACTTTCTATGCCATTGGTCAAGTAGTGAACAATTGAAGCACTAACAATTGAGGCCCTTTGGGACACCACCAGTCACATCCTGCCAATTTGAGTACCTACCCATGACCTCTATTTTCTGTAGCATGTCGCAACCAATTTTCCAGCCATGTAATTTGTCCTCATTTCAGGGAACTTCTCTAGAGTTACTAGATTTTCAGCCTGGACTTTGTTACATTCCTTCTGGAAGTTCATATAAACAACATCCAGAGACATTCTACTGTCCACTATCTTAGACACCCCTTCAGAAACCTCAATGAGTGTTTACCAGGTAAACCTACCTGTCAGGACTCCATGTGGGCTCTTCCTGATAAATTGAACATTATCCTTGATTAGAGACTTCACCAATTTCCCCATCACATACTTTAGGCAGATTCTAATGTGACCGAACGTGTCCTCTCCCGACCCCTTGACTTTCTTTAGGAGATCCTTGTTCGTGAATATCCCGTCAATTCTGATGCACCACAACAGCCAAGGAGCCACCTGAAACCAGGAAGTACTTGGGAAGAATTAGAAATGCTGTGATACACTGGTGACGCTGAACGTTGAAGTCCTGCAAAGCTAACGAAGCAAACTTAGCCCATGTCCTAATTACCCACTCTGCAACAAATATCAAACGGTTAACATCATATCAAAAACATTTGTGTTCCCCGAATGTGAACTGAGTAAACGGTTTATCTCATAGTAACGTTTATTTCTGATTTCACGGTACTCTGTGGCAATACATGATACGTTCTTGCCTTTTTTTTTGCTTAGGATGTGGGCGTCCCATTTGTTGCCCAGCCCTTGATTCGAGCGGCAAATACAGAGGGCGCTGTCAGAGTCCACTTTGCTGTAGGTGGAGTCACTTATAGATTAGACCAGTTAAAGGTGGCACAATTCCTCCCCAAAAGGACAGAGGTAAATAGACAATGGTCATCGTTAGGCTTTGAATGGCTGATTCACTGAGATCAAATGTGACCATGTGTCGTGGTTTTATTAGCTTGTGTCTCGGGATCAGTTTTCCAGTGTGAATTCCATTACCCCACCACCTCCCCAATATGAACACTTAACGAGACCAATTAGTGGAAAAGAGCAATGATTGTGGCAGAGGTTTACATGCTCGGCATCAAGAGTTAAAGAGGAATATCAGTGTGATCCCAAACCCTAGTTTCGGAAGCAGATACGAAATTTATTGCTCTGTTCTCTGGGTTTCAAGGAGAGACGTAGACAAATTATATGCAATACAGTATTGCAACAGTGATATTAAAATTACTGCAGTTAGATGGCATTTTGTAATGATGCTCTTTCTGTTCCTCTCTCCCTCGTTTTGTGCTTTTTTTCGCCCAAACATATTTTCTTTAATTTCCTTTTCTTTTCGTGTACTTAATGGTCTGTTGAGCAGAGAGAAACACTTGTCACTGTGCCTTGGCACACGTGACCATCAACAAAGTCCAGCATCCATTCACGGTTCCTTGCTGAAGCTGTTTCAGGGTGAATTCAGCGTATTTATGTTGTCGCGAGGTGCCTGATGGGCGAGGACAGCAGACATGTCTCTGGAACGGTTTTGGTCAGGGCCTCTGGTGTGCGCGCAGCGCTGTGCTCCATCACTGGCGGCGCAGAAATACTCAGCCCAATCTCCAGCTTTAACCTTCTTGACCGTGAGCGTGCTCATCTTATCTTCCATCGTCCGGGTAATTTCAAACCCAGGTTGGAACCGCTTCTCATATTGCGCTTCGCTGCCTCTGGGGCTGGAGCCGACGAGCGCGAGTCCCTGTCCGAGTCCTTGCCGATACCAGAGCATCATATTACGCACAGTGTCATTCTGACAGCAATTTAACACGGCCTCCTCTCCCTGCTGGACAGCGATAGCAGCCGGCCACTGGTGTATCACATCGGCAAGCAGACATTCTGACAGAAAAACAAATGGGTCAGTTTCACTAACCAGATTCATTCCATTACTTTCCTGACATTTTCACTTGCTGCTTGGGCGAATAACCGACATCAAAATGGGCTGCCCCTGTCCACCCGGTTGCTTTCCATACCTAGAGATCGTACCTAACTTAACTCCATACATCTGCGGCACCAGCAAAACGGAAATGTGAGTATTAATCCTTCAATTGGTTTAAGTAAAAAGAAGCGAATTATGCAGGTTTTGTCTGCCGTCAATCCTGCTAACGGGAGCCAAAATAATATTAAGCGCAGTCCTCAAGACTTTGCACCGAATATAATGTAAGATCGTTGCTGGTTTATATGTTTCATCAGTTCTCAGTTCCCCGGCTATAACATCACGAGGCGCCAGAATATCATTTCTAAATTGATTCGCAGAAAACACGAGAGAAGAACAGAACTTAGAAATAGTCGCTGTCACCTTACTTGGGGCCAGATATAGAAGAGACAAAGTCAGCAGTTTCAGATGCATGTCTGAAGGCAGTCGGAGATCTAGTGGTTCTCTCGGGGCTCCGGTTTAAAGGGTGGTGACGCTCATGCACACGTGAGAATCGATATCTCGTCAGCGAGTAGAACAAGAAAAGTCCTACATTTGCCTTGGCTCTCTTCCGGTCTCAAGACAATCGTTGCCTATTCCGAACCTGCAATGTTTCTTTAAGGGGAGCCGCAGCAAGAAACTTGTTCACAACAAAGTCCGCTTTAACCGCGCTGGGCCCCTCAATCAGCGAATGTGTTATTAGTGTTGGTGGATGGAGGATAGAAATCGGTTTCGATACCAGCAGAAATTCCGATCCCTTCTTGTCAATAGTAACAGCGGGTTGGTGGGGGAGGAGGGGTGGGAGAAATAATATTCAACTGAGAGCGCGTGATTTAATTATTCCTTCAGTGCTAACCCCAGCAGCTTTGCAGCCCTGCTCAGTTTTGCACTTGACTATCCAGTCAACTCATGAGCTTTATTGAATTAATCTGTGTCAAACAATACCGACGGTAATGGGCTTCCTTCATTGGGGGAACAGAGATGCTTTATTTGCTCTTCTTGGCCCAGGAGCGATTAAAGTGATATGTAACAGGGCGGTACCTTGCACGAGAGGCGCTAATACTGTGACGGCGCAAGGCTACTCATATATCGTCATGGATTTTAACAGCATAAAGCGAGGCCTGTGGGTCTATCCTGTCCCTGTCGGCCATCAAGAATTATCTCTTCCACTCTTATTTTCCAGCACTTCATCCGTAGCCTGGTATGCTATGGCGTTGCAAGTGCTTATCTAAACGCTTCTTAAATGTTGCGATGGTTACCATCGTCACCTCAACTTCAGGCAGCGAGGTGCAGATTCCAACCACCTCTCATTGAAACAGCTTTTCCTCAGATCCCTGCTAAATCTCCTGCCACTTTACTTCAATCTATTTTCCCAGGCTATGTCCTTCATAACTTTTTCCACCTGTAACAAATCCCCCCTCAGCCTTCGCTGCTCTAAGCAGAAGATCCCCAGCCTAACCAGCCGCTCTTCATAGGTGAAACGCACCAGCCCAGGCAGCAGCTTGGTGAATCTGCGCTGCACTCTTTCCAATGGAATCACCTCTTTATATATTGTGGCGACCAGAACTGCACACAGTACTCTAGCTCTGTGCTAGCAGGGAGTCTTCTACAGATCAGACCTGCTCTTATATTCTATGTCTCGACTAACAATGATAAGTATCCCACGTGCCTCCTTCACCCCCTTATGTACCTATCCTCAGCCTTCAGGGACCGAGGAAGATGCACCCAAAGGTCACTCTTATCGGTGGTCCCACGTCTTTATCGCACTGCCAAGGAACACTTTCATTCTCGCTGTTTACCAAAGTTCCAATTTTGTTCATCTGCGAATTTACTGACCATACAGCCCACATTCACATACAGACAATTAATGTGCATTACAATAATTCAGAGTCCCATCACAGATCCGTGGTACACCACTGGACACCAACTTCCAGTCAGAAAAACAACCTTCGTCCAGCACCCTCAATTCCCTTTCAATAATCCAACTTTGGAGAGGGCGCAGAGAAAATACACTTGCCTGGGATGGAAAACCTTAGCTATGAGGAGAGGCTGCAGAAACTCGTGCTATAATGTTTCTTTGGACAGTGAAAGCTGAAAGGGGACCATGTCGACATGGACACGGCTGAAAGAAAAGAACTGCTCCCTTCAGATGAACGGTCAATAATATCTAGGTAAAAGGTTTAGCTGGGATGTGAGGAAATGTGTTTTCACCCAAGGGGTGATAGGAGTTGGAATGCAATGTCTGGGAGCAGAGCTGAGGCTGGAAACATAACCATATTTAAAAGGTACTTCGATAAACACTTGAAATGTCATAATATTCAAGGTAATGGTCAGGTGCTGGGAAGGAGGATGTGTGTAAATTAAGTAGTTTTTTCTGCAGGCTTGATGGGCTGAAAGGCCGCTTCTCTACCATGATTCTATGGCTGCAATTAAGCTAATTACCCTAAAACCCAAGGGCTAATTATCTTGGAAACGTGATCAGTTTCCCATGCATGTCCTTTTCAAAAGTCTTCCTGAAGTGCATGTTGACTGCGTGAACAGCAATGCCCACATCTCGGAAACTCGATGAAACGTCCAATCAACTTTGTTGGACAAACCCATGCAGGCCCCCCATGGTTAACCTTTGCCTCCCCAAGTAGAGATTCATTCTGTCCCACAGAATGTTTCCAATAATTTCTGTTGTGTGAGCGTACCTTTAAGACATGGATGTTTAAGCAATGTACCTTTAAGAAAACAGTGATGTCAGAGAGTGGGTGGGGCTGAGCTCATGTCAGCCATTTTGCAGGTTTTTAGTTTCAGTTTAAAAAAACAGTGTCTGTGTTTTTCCAGAGAGCTGCACGTTTTGAAAAGAGCTGAGTGGGTGTCTGTGTTTTGCAGGGAACTGGATATCTGCCATGAAAGAGAATCTCTGGATCATTTGGGTGATTTAAACTTATAATACTGAAGCCTTTAACCTGATGTGATTTTGTTTAAAGGTGTTAAGTCTCTTGGAAGTTTTGAAGGAATTATTTACTGTTCCAATATTTTCTGAGCTATCTTTCAAGTCAGGGATGTTAAGAGACACGCCTCCCCCCCCCCCCCCCCCCCCCCCGCACGGGGCCCTGTCCTTCCAACGCCGATGTCCACATCACACAGCCCCCACATCAAGCCATTTCACCCAACCCCAGCCAGCACCAAAGAAAACAGAACAGAGTGTCCCCCAAAATACAGTAACCCCCCCAGGTACCTCCTCCCATCAAACCCTCAGTTCGAGTCCAACTTTTCAGTTTGGATAAAGGTCCATGCCTCCTACGGCATCTTGCAGTAGTGGTGCCGATCCTGAAATGTGACCCACAACCGCGCTGGCTGCAGCATCCTGAACTTCACCCCCTTCCGATGTAGAACCGCCTTAGCCCGGTTGTACCTGGCCCCCTTCCTGGCCATCTCGGCGCTCCAGTCCTGGTATATTTGGACCTCTGTGTTCTCCCGCCTGCTGCTCCGCTCCTTTTTAGCCTATCTCAGGACACACTCCCTGTTCACAAAGCGGTGGAACCGTACCATACCCGCCCTTGGTGGCTCGATGGCCTTGGGCCTCCTCGCCAGGACTCGATGAGCCCCATCCAGCTCCAGGGGCCTCGGGAAAGAAACCGCGCCCATCAACGCATCGAGCATTGTGACCACATATGCCCCGGCATCAGAACACTCCACTCCTAGAATTCGGAGCTTCTTCCTCCTTGACCGATTCTCCATGTCCTCAAATTTTCCCTGCCACTTCTTGTGCAGCGCCTCGTGTGCCTCCACCTTCACCGCCAGGCCCAAGATCTCATCCTCGTTCTCTGGGGCTTTTTGCCGCACCTCCCAGATCACCGCCCTTTGGGCCTTCTGGGTCTCCACCAGCTTGTCGATTGACGCCTTCATCGGCTCCAGCAGTTCCTACAAGTGGAAACATCCTCTCCAGAGGGGGACAGGGAGAGAGAGGGGGACAGGGAGAGAGAGGGGGACAGGGAGAGAGAGGGGGACAGGGAGAGAGAGGGGGACAGGGAGAGAGAGGGGGACAGGGAGAGAGAGGGGGACAGGGAGAGAGAGGGGGACAGGATGAGAGAGGGGGACAGGGAGAGAGAGGGGGACAGGGTGAGAGAGGGGGACAGGGAGAGAGGGGGGACAGGGAGAGAGAGGGGGACAGGGAGAGAGAGGGGGACAGGGAGAGTGAGGGACAGGGAGAGAGAGGGGGACAGGGAGAGAGAGGGGGACAGGGAGAGAGAGGGGGACAGGGAGAGAGAGGGGGACAGGGAGAGAGAGGGGGACAGGGAGAGAGAGGGGGACAGGATGAGAGAGGGGGACAGGGAGAGAGAGGGGGACAGGGTGAGAGAGGGGGACAGGGAGAGAGGGGGGACAGGGAGAGAGAGGGGGGACAGGGAGAGAGAGGGGGACAGGGAGAGAGAGGGGGACAGGGAGAGTGAGGGACAGGGAGAGAGAGGGACAGGGAGAGAGAGGGGGACAGGCAGGGAGAGAGAGGGGGACAGGCAGGGAGAGAGAGGGACAGGGAGAGAGAGGGGGACAGGCAGCGAGAGAGAGAGGGACAGGGAGAGAGAGGGACAGGGAGAGAGAGGGACAGGGAGAGAGAGGACGGGGAGAGAGAGGGACAGGGAGAGAGGGGGACAGGGAGAGAGGGGGACAGGGAGAGAGGGGGACAGGGAGAGAGGGGGACAGGGAGAGAGGGGGACAGGGAGAGAGGGGGACAGGGAGAGAGGGGGACAGGGAGAGAGGGGGACAGGGAGAGAGGGGGACAGGGAGAGAGGGGGACAGGGAGAGAGGGGGACAGGGAGAGAGGGGGACAGGGAGAGAGGGGGACAGGGAGAGAGGGGGACAGGGAGAGAGAGGGGGGACAGGGAGAGAGAGGGGGACAGGCAGGGAGAGAGAGAGGGTCAGGGAGGGAGAGGGACAGGGAGAGAGGGGGACAGGGAGAGAGAGGGGGACAGGGAGAGAGAGGGGGACAGGGAGAGAGAGGGGGACAGGGAGAGAGAGACACAAATAGAAAGAGTGCGTTAGTGTGTAAGTGGGAATGTGTACGTGAGTGTGAGTGAGTGCGCGTGAGTGAGTACGAATGAGTGTGTGTGTAAGAATAAATGTGTGTGCATAAGAATGAGTGTAAGCATCTGTGTGAGTGAGCGAGTGAGTGTGTAACAGTGAGTGTGTGTGTGTAAGCATCAGTGTGAGCGCGTGCGAGTGAGCACGTGTACACGAATGCGTGCGCGCAAGTCATTTTGTGTGTGTGTGTGTAAGTGAGGCAGTGCGTGAGAGTGTGAATGAGTGCGTGTGCATGTGTACGAGCGAGGGGCGCACCGAGAGCGAGGGGCGCACCGAGAGCGAGGGGCGCACCGAGAGCGAGGGGCGCACCGAGAGCGAGGGGCGCACCGAGAGCGAGGGGCGCACCGAGAGCGAGGGGCGCACCGAGAGCGAGGGGCGCACCGAGAGCGAGGGGCGCACCGAGAGCGAGGGGCGCACCGAGAGCGAGGGGCGCCCCGAGAGCGAGGGGCGCCCCGAGAGCGAGGGGCGCACCGAGAGCGAGGGGCGCACCGAGAGCGAGGGGCGCACCGAGAGCGAGGGGCGCACCGAGAGCGAGGGGCGCACCGAGAGCGAGGGGCGCACCGAGAGCGAGGGGCGCACCGAGAGCGAGGGGCGCACCGAGAGCGAGTGGCGCACCGAGAGCGAGGGGCGCACCGAGAGCGTGGGACGCACCGAGAGCGTGGGACGCACAGAGAGCGTGGGACGCACAGAGAGCGTGGGACGCACAGAGAGCGTGGGGTAAAGCTCCCTCTACATTGTCCCCAGCAAACACACCCAGGACAGGTAGAGCACGGGGTTAGATACAGAGTAAAGCACCCTCTACACTGTCCCCATCAAACACTTCCAGGACAGGTACGGCACTGGGTGAAATACAGTAAAAAGCTCCCTCTACACTATCACCATCAAACAGTCCCAAGATAGGTACAGCACGGGGTTAGATACAGAGTAAAGCTCCCTCTACACTGTCCCCATCAAACACTCCCACACAGGTACAGCACGGGGTTAGATACAGAGTAAAGCTCCCTCCACGTCGTCCCCATCAAACAGTTCCAGGACAGGTACAACACGGGGTTAGATACAGAGTAAAGCTCCCTCTACACTGTCCCCATTAAACATTAACAGGACAGGTACAGCATAAGGTTAGATAAAGAGTAAAGCTCCCTCTGCACTGTCCCCATCAAATACTTCTCGGACAGGTACAGCACGGGGTGAGATACAGAGTAAAGCTCCCTCTAGACTGTCCCCATCAAACACTCCCAAGACAGGTACAGCACGCGGTGAGATACAGAGTAAAGCTCTGGGGCAGCATGGTAGCATTGTGGATCGCACAATTGCTTCACAGCTCCAGGGTCCCAGGTTCGATTCCGTCTTGGGTCACTGTCTGTGCGGAGTCTGCACATGCTCCCCGTGTGTGCGTGGGTTTCCTCTGGGTGCTCCGGTTTCCTCCCACAGTCCAAAGATGTGCAAGTTAGGTGGATTGGCCATGCTAAATTGCCCTTAGTGTCCAAAATTGTCCAGATGTAGCTCCCTCTACATCTGTCCTCACCAAATACTCCCAGGAGAGGTACATAGGAACAGGAATGGGCCATTCAGCTGATCGAGCCTGCCTTAGCGACTAGACCACCTTAATCAATAACCTATTTTAATAATCCGATACAAAGCCCTGGATGACTTTATTTCCCAGCAGCATCAGTAGCTGTAAATCCTGCTCTACACGGTGTGAGAAATATTACTGCATTAGAGAATGTCATTGTGAATATTACCTTGTAATATATAACCTTTCTCATCCACATCTCTATTGAGAACACATTAGCTCCTTTCCCAGTGATCACTGCAGTTGACCCCGTCACTGTTTATACTATAAGCTCTTGTCCCAGTTAATACTACATTACACCACACTGCTGTGGACACTACAATTAACAGTTTTGGAGTGCTGACTACCATGTACCCAGGGTAAGAGCCTGTGGGACTACCATGTATAATAATCTTTATTGTCACACGTAGGCTGACATTAACACTGCAATGAAGTTACTGTGAAAATCCCCGAGTCGCCACATTCCGGCGCCTGTTCAGGTATACAGAGGGAGAATTCAGAATGTCCAAATTACCTAACAGCACGTCTTTCAGACTTGTGGGAGGAAACCGGAGCTCCCGGAGGAAACCCACACAGACACAGGGAGTACATGCCAAGAATCGAACCCGGGACCCTGGAGCTGTGAAGCCACAGTGCTACCCTCTGTGCTACCGTGCCGCGTAATGAGTCACACACACAACCTCCCACCCCACCCAAGACACACAAACACGTGTACAGACAAACACAAACTCACACACAGACACAAACTCAGACAGGCTGCGTCATTACATCTTTCAAATGGAGCGAGATCCATTCTCCACCTTTAACTTGGAGTGGTGTATCTGGCCTGTGTGTGACCCAAGTTACACACTGACTCTGAACATCCTCACAACAGCTTGGGGACAGACTTTTCGAAAGCACTTTTCATAACCTTTGGGTATCACAAACTGCTTCACAGGCAATGGAGCCCTTTTGAAATCGAGTCAGTGGTAATTTAGGAAATGGACCAGCTAATTTCAGAGAGACACACAGAAACAGGATGAGATTGTGCTGTACATGTTTCACAGCTGACACTGAGACACACACGAGATGTACAATATCAATTATTATTCTGAAGCATGTGATTAAATCACCCTTAAACTAAATTCCAGTGTTTCAGAGTAAAGCTTTATCTGCACTGTCCATCAAACACTCACAACCCAAATACTGTCTGGGCTTAAATACAGAGTCAAAATCCCTCTGTCCTGTCCAAAGAATTTTTCATTGCAGATAGTTATTTTTATTTTATGGAAAAGCAGAACTCAAATTGCACCGAATCCCAGGGTGGACTCTTGCTTATTTCAGCCCTTCACATTTAAACATGAAGTTTAAGCTCCGATTCCAGGTGTCTGCTTGTCTCTGTTTGTATATTCTGTTATTGCTGTTTTGTCACTTGTCTGAAGTATTTGAATAATAGGCCTTGGTTAATCAATCCTTTATTTCAGCACATGGAAGTTGTGAATCTTCAAGGCTGTCAGTCTGATATAGATAACAAAAAACTACATCCTTTGATCAATCCATTCCCCAACCCTAAATAGATCTCACACATTTCCATAATGCAGGATTACCTCCATCAAAACTTCTAATCATTTCCCAATACTCTTGTTAACACTTGCCTGTATAACCTAAATTCCACTGACAGATTCCGAAAGCTGCACAGAAAAATGACTGGTTATTTTAAACTTTGAAACAAAACTATTTGAACTTGTGCTTCAATCCTATTATACAGAAATGTTGTCCCTGTGGGCTGGCAGTTTCTCAGTAAGACTGAAACATTGAGGTACGCCTCGCACTGCACTTGACAACATTTGTGGCACTTCCAAAATCTACGATACATTGCTGTCTGTATTGTGTGAATCTAGCTGTGAAATATCTGTACAGTTTAAACTTCCACTGTTTCTGTCTTCTCATCATTTAAAAAGATCACGGTTCTATCCTTTTTAAGTCTAAAGCACATCATCTAAACCTTTCCCAACACTGAAACACGTCCACCAGTTCAGTCTACTGCCAAAACGATAATATCTCCCTGCAATTTCATATTTCCAGCTATGTTGCTTACAACGCTGTCTAATGTTTGGTGTCATTGGCAAACTGGGATGTGTAGCATTCTATCAAATGGTCTTAAATGGCTAATATATATGTGTGTGTGTGCGCCAATGTGTGTGTACACGCATGTGTCTATGCACGCATGTGTGTGTATGTATGCATGTATCTGGACCCATGTATGTATCAGTCAGTGTGTGCACGCGCATGTGTGTGTGTATCTGTGAACCTGTGTGTGTATACGCATTTAAGTCTCAAAGGAAAATATGAGCAGGTGTAGGCGATTTGGCCCATCGAGTCTGCTCCACCATTCAAACAGATCCTGGCACGCACACTCACACACACATTCCGATTGCATTATACACACTCGATTTGTGTCTGGAACATGCTCAATGATTGAGCTTCCACAACCCTCTGGATTCTCCACCCTCTTAATGAAGAAATTCCTCCTCATCTCAGTCTGCAATGGTCTACCCCTGATTCTGAGCATTCATGTCAAGAGGGCGAGAATACAAGACCAGGGATCTACTTCTGAGGCTGGATAAGGCTCTGGTCAGATGCCATTTGGAGTATTGTGAGCAGTTTTGGGCCCGGTATCTAAGGAAGGATGTGCTGGCCTTGGAAAGGGTCCAGAGGAGGTTCACAAGAATGGTCCCTGGAATGAAGAACCTGTCGTATGATGAATGGTTAAGGACACTGGGTCTGTACTCGTTGGCGGTCAGAAGGATGAGGGGGGATCTTATTGAAACTTACAGGATACTGCGAGGCCTGGATAGAGGGGACGTGGAGAGGACGTTTCCACTTGTAGGAACAATTAGAAGCAGAGGACACCATCTCAGACTAAAGGGACGATCCTTTAAAACAGAGATGAGGAGGAATTTCTTCAGCCAGAGGGTGGTGAATCTGTGGAACTCTTTGCCGCAGAAGGGTGTGGAGGCCAAATCACTGAGTATCTCTCAGACAGAGATAGATAGGTTCTTGATCAATAAGGGGATCAGGGTTTATGGAGAGAAGGCAGGAGAATCAGAATTAGAAAAATATTACCCATGATTGAATGGCTGAGCAGACTCGATGGGCCGAGTGGCCTAATTCTGCTTCTATGTCTGGTGGTATGAGACTGTGCCCCCTCCCCCTGGTTCTAATCTCACCAGTCAGAGTGATCATCCAACCTACATCTATCTTGTGATGCCCCGTATGAATTGTGTATGTTTCAAGATCACCTCTCATTTTTCGGCACTCTCGGGAACACGGGTACATTTTCCTCAATCTCTCCTCATCAGACAACTTCACCATCCCAGGGATTCGTCTGGTGAATCTCCGTTACACTCCTTCTACAGCAAGTATATCCTTCCTTAGATATGGAGAACAAAACTCTACACAATGGTCCAGGTGTGTTGATACCAAGGCTCTGTACAATTGCAGCAAGTCATCTTAAACCCTGTACTAATAACCCCGAGCGATGAAAGTTAACGTACCATTGGCCCTCCTGATTGCTTAATGTACCCGCACGCTCGCGTTTAGTGACCCATGAATAAGGAGTTAGATACAGAGTAAGGTTTCCTCTACACTGCCCACATCAAACACTCCCAGGACAGGTACAGCACAGGTTCAGATACAGAGTACAGCTCCCTCTACACTGTCCCCATCAAACACTCCCAGGACAGGTACAGCATGGGGTTAGAACAGAGTACAGCTCCCTCTACACTGTCCCCATCAAACACTCCCAGGACAGGTACAGCACTGGGTCAGATACAGAGAACAGCTCCCTCTACACTGTCCCCATCAAACACTCCCAGGACAGGTACAGCACGGGGTCAGATACAGAGTAAAGCTCCCTCTACACTGTCCCCACCAAACACTCCCAAGACATGTACAGCACAGGGTTAGATACAGAGTAAAGCTCCCTCTACACTGTCCCCAGCAAACACTCCCAGGACAGGTACAGCACGGGGTCCGATACAGAGTAAAGCTCCCTCTACACTGTCCCCACCAAACAATCCCAGGAAATGTACAGCACGGGGTTAGATACAGAGTAAAGCGAAAGTGAGTGAGGGACGCAGCGAGAGAGAGTGAGGGACGCAGCGAGAGAGAGTGAGGGACGCAGCGAGAGAGAGTGAGGGACGCAGCGAGAGAGAGTGAGGGACGCAGCGAGAGAGAGTGAGGGACGCAGAGAGAGTGAGTGAGGGACGCAGCGAGAGAGAGTGAGGGACGCAGCGAGAGAGAGTGAGGGACGCAGCGAGAGAGAGTGAGGGACGCAGCGAGAGAGAGTGAGGGACGCAGCGAGAGAGAGTGAGGGACGCAGCGAGAGAGAGTGAGGGACGCAGCGAGAGAGAGTGAGGGAGGCAGCGAGACAGAGTGAGGGACGCAGCGAGAGAGAGTGAGGAACGCAGCGAGAGAGTGAGGGACGCAGCGATAGAAAGTGAGGGACGCAGCGAGAGAGAGTGAGGGGCGCAGCGAGAGAGGGAGAGGGAGGCAGCGAGGGAGAGGGAGGCAGCGAGGGAGAGGGAGGCAGCGAGGGAGAGGGAGGCAGCGAGGGAGAGGGAGGCAGCGAGGGAGAGGGAGGCAGCGAGGGAGAGGGAGGCAGCGAGGGAGAGGGAGGCAGCGAGGGAAAGGGAGGCAGCGAGGGAAAGGGAGGCAGCGAGGGAGAGGGAAGCAGCGAGGGAGACGGACGAAGCGAGAGAGGGACGCTGCGAGAGAGAGGGATGCAGCGAGAGAGACGCAGCGAGAGAGAGGGACGCAGCGAGAGAGAGGGACGCAGCGAGAGAGAGGGACGCAGCGAGGGCGAGGGTCGCAGCGAGGGCGAGGGACGCAGCGAGGGCGTGGGACGCAGCGAGGGAGAGGGACGCAGCGAGGGAGAGGGACGCAGCGAGGGAGAGGGACGCAGCGAGGGAGAGGGAGGCAGCGAGGGAGAGGGAGGCAGCGAGGGAGAGGGAGGCAGCGAGGGAGAGGGAGGCAGCGAGGGAGAGGGAGGCAGCGAGGGAGAGGGAGGCAGCGAGGGAGAGGGAGGCAGCGAGGGAGAGGGAGGCAGCGAGGGAGAGGGAGGCAGCGAGGGAAAGGGAGGCAGCGAGGGAAAGGGAGGCAGCGAGGGAGAGGGAGGCAGCGAGGGAGAGGGAGGCAGCGAGGGAGAGGGAGGCAGCGAGGGAGAGGGAGGCAGCGAGGGAGAGGGGGACACAGCGAGAGAGAGGGGGACACAGCGAGAGAGAGGGGGACACAGCGAGAGAGAGGGGGACCCCGCGAGAGAGAGGGGGACCCCGCGAGAGAGAGGGGGACACAGCGAGAGAGAGGGGGACACAGCGAGAGAGAGGGGGACACAGCGAGAGAGAGGGGGACACAGCGAGAGAGAGGGGGACACAGCGAGAGAGAGGGGGACACAGCGAGAGAGAGGGGGACACAGCGAGAGAGGGGGGGACACAGCGAGAGAGGGGGGGACACAGCGAGAGAGGGGGACAGAGAGGGACACAGTGAGAGAGAGTGGGACAGAGAGAGAGAGAGAGGTACACAGCGAGAGAGACAGAGAGAGGGTGACACATAGAGGGAGAGGGACACAGAGAGTGACACAGAGAGAGAGAGGTACGCAGTAAAAGACAGGGATAGAATGAAATAGAAGGACACAGAGAGAGACAGAGAGACAGGGACACAGAGGGAGAGAGGGATACAGAGATGGACAGAGAGAGGGGGCCACACAGAGCGAGGGACACACACAGAAAGAGGTACACAGCGGGTCAGGATGTGAGGTTTCGGGGACGTGAGTGGGTCAGGATGTGAGGGTTAGGGGACATGAGGGTGTGATGGTGTGAGGGTGCCAGGACGTGAGGCAGTCAGGATATTCGGGTTATTAAACTGACCGTTTTCATTGAATCCAAATTGTTTCATTTTAAATTCTAAACTCAGGAATTGACATCTGTGGATTTCATTGAAAAATCCCATTGAACCTCCTTGTCTAATAAAATGATGTTGTTGCCGATGACCCTGTATTGATTCAGGAATAAACTTTATATCTCAGTGAGAAAAAGTCAAATTGAATCCATATTGATAGAGCAGCTCATTGAAGAAATCTGTCTGTGAACAACAGGTAAAATATGAAGTGAAGCTTTGCAATGAGCTTTGTTTTTGTGGCCAGGAATCTTCTCTTAAAATCGAGGCAGAAATGAAGTTGTGTTTAACTCACATTCTGTGATTTCTTGCTGGTTTTTACTCATTCTATGGAAAGCCTTTCTAAGGCGACAGACGAATAGTCATTCCAAACACATCAGAAATTCAGAGGGAAACAAATGTTAAACCAAAGACAGAAATAACGACAGGACAGAATCTGTTGCTGACTGCTGAATTAACATAACCATAGACAGGACAAGTGTCTTCCTTAGCAGACACAGCAACCACACCGAGGGGGACATTGCTGACAGAAAGTCGGGGGTGGGGTCTGCACACAGGTCACTGAGGAGATCTCAGTCCAAACTGTTTCCAATCATTTCCCAAATGTTTGACAACATTTGTGGCACTTCCAAAATTTAAGGTACTTTGCTGTCTCTATTCTGTGAATCCAGCTGTGAAATATCTTCACTTCAATGTCTTTTCCCCACCACTATCCCCATATCCCTTTATGTCAATGCGATTTAGAAATCAGTCAATTTCTGCTATAAACTTAGTCAATATCTTTCCATCTTTGAGAGTGGAGAAATCACCAGGAATGTGGGTGTGATCTCCAGGGTTAGGTTGGAGAAACAGGGCTCATTCAGGCCCTATTGAACCAATCTCTCCTCCTAGGACAGTCCGGCAACCTCCCTATCAGACGATTGACCCTCCGCTGCACTCCCTCTCTGGCAACTATATCCTTTCTCAGTTAGGGCGACCGAAACTATACGCAATACTCCAGGTGTGGTCTCACCAAGGCCTTGTGTAACTGCAGGAAGACATCTCCACTTCTGAATTCAAATCCCTCTTGCAATGAAGGCCAACGTGTCATTGGCCTTCTTAACTGCTTGCTGCACCCCCCTCTCCTCTTTCAGTGACTGGTGTACAAGCTCCATTTGTACATCCACATTGCCCAACATATCATGTTTAAATACAACTCTTTCCTTCAGTTTTTGTTTGACACTAACTTGGACAACTGTCCGAATTGTCTCAGTGTTGTGCTCACATAAAATGGCCACCGTTAAGTAACTTAAAATGGCTGACTGCTGATCGTGGATTTGTTTAGACAGATTCCCAGAGAGAGATAGAGAGATGCAGAGACAGATAAGATGGGGAGACTAACAGAATACATCAATTCAAGATTCAGACTCTCCATCAAACACTGTTAGCAAAAGTACATCATGGGGTTACATACAGATTACACATCCCTCTAAACCGTCCCCATCAAACACTCCCAGGGCAGCAACAGTACGATGATGTATACAGAGTAAAGCTTCCTCGACGCTGTCCCCATCAAACACTCCCAGGACAGGTACAGCACGGGGTTAGATACAGAGTAAAGCTCCCTCTACCCTGTCCCCATCAAACACACCCAGGACAGGTACAGCACGGGGTTAGACACAGAGTAAAGCTCCCTCTACACTGTCCCCATCAAACACTCCCAGGACAGGTACAGCACGGGGTTAGATAAAGAATAACGCTCCCTCTACACTGTCCCCATCAAACACTCCCAGGACAGGTACAGTACGAGGTTAGATACAGAATAACGCTCCCTCTACACTGTCCCCATCAAAAACTCCCAGGACAGGTACAACACGGGGTTAGATACAGAATAACGCTCCCTCTACACTGTCCCCATCAAACACTCCCAGGACAGGTACAGTACGAGGTTAGATACATAGAACATAGAACGATACAGCGCAGTACAGGCCCTAAGGCACAGCACGGGGTTAGATACAAATTAATGCTCCCTCTGCACTGTCCCTATCAAACACTCCCAGGACAGGTACAGCACGGGGTTAGATACAGATTAAAGCTCCCTCTGCACTGACCCCATCAAACACTCCCAGCACAGGTACAGCACGGGGTTAGATACAGAGTAAAGCTTCCTCTACACTGTCTCCACCAAACACTCCCAGGACAGGTACAGCACTGGGTTAGAAACAGAGTAAGGTTTCCTCGACACTGTCCCCATCAAACACTCCCAGGACAGTTACAGCATGGGGTTAGACACAGAGTAAAGCTCCCTCTACACTGCCGCATCAAATACTCCCAGGACAGGTACAGCACGGGGTTAGATACAGAGTAAAGCTCCCTCTACACTGTCCCATCAAACACTCCCAGGACAGGTGCACCACAGAGTTACAAACGGAATAAATGTTCCTCTCCCATTTCCACAACAGAAGCTGCCAGGATATTTACAGCAAGTAGAGGGAATGAGGCAATGTTTCCATAGGAAGAGTTTTATTTTTAAAGAAGATAGTGAATTCTCAACATAACAGAACTTACCCCAAATGATGATTTTTCCAATATCCAAATCCAAAACGATGCAGAATTCATTTCCATCCCACTTATCCGGATAATCTTAAATAGATAAACATAGAAATAATTAGCAATAAGAGACCACAAGGAATAGGAGCAGGATTGGGCCATTCAGCCCTTCGAGCTCACTCCACCAGTCAATATGATCTCACAGCAAGACAGAGTGAGGGACGCAGCGAGAGAGAGTGAGGGACGCAGCGAGAGAGAGTGAGGGACGCAGCGAGAGAGAGTGAGGGTCGCAGCGAGAGCGAGTGAGGGACGAAGCGAGAGCGAGTGAGGGACACAGCGAGAGCGAGTGAGGGACTCAGCGAGAGCGAGTGAGGGACGCAGCGAGAGCGAGTGAGGGACGCAGCGAGAGCGAGTGAGGGACGCAGCGAGAGCGAGTGAGGGACGCAGCGAGAGCGAGTGAGGGACGCAGCGAGAGCGAGTGAGGGACGCAGCGAGAGCGAGTGAGGGACGCAGCGAGAGCGAGTGAGGGACGCAGCGAGAGCGAGTGAGGGACGCAGCGAGAGCGAGTGAGGGACGCAGCGAGAGCGAGTGAGGGACGCAGCGAGAGCGAGTGAGGGACGCAGCGAGAGCGAGTGAGGGACGCAGCGAGAGCGAGTGAGGGACGCAGCGAGAGCGAGTGAGGGACGCAGCGAGAGCGAGTGAGGGACGCAGCGAGAGCGAGTGAGGGACGCAGCGAGAGCGAGTGAGGGACGCAGCGAGAGCGAGTGAGGGACGCAGCGAGAGCGAGTGAGGGACGCAGCGAGAGCGAGTGAGGGACGCAGCGAGAGCGAGTGAGGGACGCAGCGAGAGCGAGTGAGGGACGCAGCGAGAGCGAGTGAGGGACGCAGCGAGAGCGAGTGAGGGACGCAGCGAGAGCGAGTGAGGGACGCAGCGAGAGCGAGTGAGGGACGCAGCGAGAGCGAGTGAGGGACGCAGCGAGAGCGAGTGAGGGACGCAGCGAGAGCGAGTGAGGGACGCAGCGAGAGCGAGTGAGGGACGCAGCGAGAGCGAGTGAGGGACGCAGCGAGAGCGAGTGAGGGACGCAGCGAGAGCGAGTGAGGGACGCAGCGAGAGAGAGTGAGGGACGCAGCGAGAGCGAGTGAGGGACGCAGCGAGAGCGAGTGAGGGACGCAGCGAGAGCGAGTGAGGGACGCAGCGAGAGCGAGTGAGGGACGCAGCGAGAGCGAGTGAGGGACGCAGCGAGAGCGAGTGAGGGACGCAGCGAGGGAGAGTGAGGGACGCAGCGAGGGAGAGTGAGGGACGCAGCGAGAGCGAGAGAGGGACGCAGCGAGGGAGAGTGAGGGACGCAGCGAGAGAGAGTGAGGGACGCAGCGAGAGAGTGTGAGGGACGCAGCGAGAGAGAGTGAGGTACGCAGCGAGAGAGAGTGAGAGAGGGACGCAGCGAGAGAGAGTGAGGGATGCAGCGAGAGAGAGTGAGGGACGCAGCGAGAGTGAGGGATGCAGAAAGAGAGGGGCAGAGAGATCGAGGGGGACACAGCGAGAGAGAGGGACACACCGTGAGAGATGGGGTCAGAGAGAGACGGGGGACTGAGCGAGAGGGGGACTGAGCGAGAGGGGGACTGAGAGAGAGGGGGACTGAGAGAGAGGGGGACTGAGAGAGAGGGGGACTGAGAGAGAGGGGGACTGAGAGAGAGGGGGACTGAGAGAGAGGGGGGACAGAGAGAGAGGGGGACTGAGCGAGAGGGGGACTGAGCGAGAGGGGGACTGAGCGAGAGGGGGACTGAGAGAGAGGGGGACTGAGAGAGAGGGGGACTGAGAGAGAGGGGGACTGAGAGAGAGGGGGACTGAGAGAGAGGGGGACTGAGAGAGGGGGACTGAGAGAGGGGGACTGAGAGAGAGGGGGACAGAGAGAGAGGGGGACAGAGAGAGAGGGGGACAGAGAGAGAGGGGGACAGAGAGAGAGGGGGACAGAGAGAGAGGGGGACAGAGAGAGAGGGGGACAGGGAGAGAGGGGGACAGGGAGAGAGGGGGACAGGGAGAGAGGCACAGGGAGCGAGAGAGGGACAGGGAGCGAGAGAGGGACAGGGAGCGAGTGAGGGACAGGGAGCGAGTGAGGGACAGGGAGCGAGAGGGGGACAGGAAGAGCGAGGGGCACGCCGAGAGCGAGGGGCGCGCCGAGAGCGAGGGGCGCGCCGAGAGCGAGGGGCGCGCCGAGAGCGAGGGGCGCGCCGAGAGCGAGGGGCGCGCCGAGAGCGAGGGGGGCGCCGAGAGCGAGGGGGGGCGCCGAGAGCGAGGGGGGCGCCGAGAGCGAGGGGCGCGCCGAGAGCGAGGGGCGCGCCGAGAGCGAGGGGCGCGCCGAGAGCGAGGGGGGCGCCGAGAGCGTGGGGCGCGCAGAGAGCGTGGGGCGCGCAGAGAGCGTGGGGCGCGCAGAGAGCTTGGGGCGCGCAGAGAGCGAGGGGCGCGCCGAGAGCGAGGGGGGCGCCGAGAGCGAGGGGGGCGCCGAGAGCGAGGGGGGGCGCCGAGAGCGAGGGGGGGCGCCGAGAGCGAGGGGGGCGCCGAGAGCGAGGGGGGCGCCGAGAGCGAGGGGGGCGCCGAGAGCGAGGGGGGGCGCCGAGAGCGAGGGGGGCGCCGAGAGCGAGGGGCGCGCCGAGAGCGAGGGGCGCGCCGAGAGCGAGGGGGCGCGCCGAGAGCGAGGGGGCCGCCGAGAGCGAGGGGGGCGCCGAGAGCGAGGGGGGCGCCGAGAGCGAGGGGGGGCGCCGAGAGCGAGGGGGGGCGCCGCGAGCGAGGGGGGCGCCGAGAGCGAGGGGCGCGCCGAGAGCGAGGGGCGCGCCGAGAGCGAGGGGCGCGCCGAGAGCGAGGGGCGCGCCGAGAGCGAGGGGCGCGCCGCGAGCGAGGGGGGGCGCCGCGAGCGAGGGGCGCGCCGCGAGCGAGGGGCGCACAGAGAGCGTGGGGCGCACAGAGAGCGAGGGGCGCACAGAGAGCGTGGGGCGCACAGAGAGCGTGGGACGCACAGAGAGCGTGGGGCGCACAGAGAGCGTGGGGCGCACAGAGAGCGTGGGGCGCACAGAGAGCGTGGGGCGCACAGAGAGCGTGGGGCGCACAGAGAGCGTGGGGTAAAGCTCCCTCTACACTGTCCCATCAAACACTCCCAGGACAGGTGCACCACGGGGTTACAAAGGGAATAAATGTCCCTCTCCAATTTCCACAACAGAAGCTGCCAGGATATTTACAGCAAGTAGAGGGAATGAGGCAATGTTTCCAAAGGAAGGGTTTCATTTTTAAAGAAGATAGGAAATTATCAACGTAACAGAACTTACCCCAATTGATGATTTCTCCAATATCCAAATCCAAAACGATGCCGAATTCATTCCCATCCCACTTTTCCGGATAATCTTAAATAGATAAACATAGAAATAATTAGCAATAAGAGACCACAAGGAATAGGAGCAGGATTGGGCCATTCATCCGTTCGAGCTCAGCGAGAGTGAGTGAGGGACGCAGCGAGAGAGAGTGAGGGACGCAGCGAGAGAGAGTGAGGGACGCAGCGAGAGAGAGTGAGGGACGCAGCGAGAGAGAGTGAGGGACGCAGCGAGAGAGAGTGAGGGACGCAGCGAGAGAGAGTGAGGGACGCAGCGAGAGAGAGTGAGGGACGCAGCGAGAGAGAGTGAGGGACGCAGCGAGAGAGAGTGAGGGACGCAGCGAGAGAGAGTGAGGGACGCAGCGAGAGAGAGTGAGGGACGCAGCGAGAGAGAGGGAGGGACGCAGCGAGAGAGAGGGAGGGACGCAGCGAGAGAGAGGGAGGGACGCAGCTGGAGAGAGGGAGGGACGCAGCTGGAGAGAGGGAGGGACGCAGCTGGAGAGAGGGAGGGACACAGCGAGAGAGAGTGAGGGACACAGAGGGACACTCCCAAGACAGGTACAGCACAGGGTGAGATACAGAGTAAAGCTCTGGGGCAGCATGGTAGCATTGTGGATAGCACAATTGCTTCACAGCTCCAGGGTCCAAGGTTCGATTCCGTCTTGGGTCACTGTCTGTGCGGATTCTGCACATGCTCCCCGTGTGTGTAGGTATCCTCTGGGAGCTCCGGTTTCCTCCCACAGTCCAAAGATGTGCAAGTTAGGTGGATTGGCCATGCTAAATTGCCCTTAGTGTCCAAAATTGTCCTGATGTAGCTCCCTGTACATCTGTCCTCACCAAATACTCCCAGGAGGTACATAGGAACAGGAATGGGCCATTCAGCTGATCGAGCCTGCCTTAGCGACTAGACCACCTTAATCAATAACCTATTTTAATAATCCGATACAAAGCCCTGGATGAATTTATTTCCCAGCAGCATCAGTAGCTGTAAATCCTGCTCTACACGGTGTGAGAAATATTACTGCATTAGAGAATGTCATTGTGAATATTACCTTGTGATATATAACCGTTCTCATCCACATCTCTATTGAGAACACATTAGCTCCTTTCCCAGTGATCACTACAGTTGACCCCGTCACTCTTTATACTATGAGCTCTTGTCCCAGTTAATACTACATTACACCACACTGCTGTGGACACTACAATTAACAGTTTTGGAGTGCTGACAACCATGTACCCAGGTTAAGAACCTGTGGGACTACCATTTATAATAATCTTTATTGTCACACGTAGGCTGACATTAACACTGCAATGAAGTTACTGTGAAAATCCCCTAGTCGCCACATTCCGGCGCCTGTTCAGGTACACAGAGGGAGAATTCAGAATGTCCAAATTATCAAACAGCACGTCTTTCAGACTTGTGGGAGGAAACCGGAGCTCCCGGAGGAAACCCACGCAGACACAGGGAGAACATGCCGGGAATCGAACCCGGGACCCTGGAGCTGTGAAGCCACAGTGCTACCCTCTGTGCTACCGTGCCGCATAATGAGTCACACACACAACCTCCCACCCCACCCAAGACACACAAACACGTGTACAGACAAACACAAACTCACACACAGACACAAACTCAGACAGGCTGCGTCATTACATCTTTCAAATGGAGCGAGATCCATTCTCCACCTTTAACTTGGAGAGGTGTATCTGGCCTGTGTGTGACCTGACTCTGAACATCCTCACAACAGCTTGGGGACAGACTTTTCGAAAGCACTTTTCATAACCTTTGGGTATCACAAACTGCTTCACAGGCAATGGAGACCTTTTGAAATCAAGTCAGTGGTAATTTAGGAAATGGACCAGCTAATTTCAGAGAGACACACAGAAACAGGATGAGATTGTGCTGTACATGTTTCACAGCTGACACTGAGACACACACGAGATGTACAATATCAATTATTATTCTGAAGCATGTGATTAAATCACCCTTAAACTAAATTCCAGTGTTTCAGAGTAAAGCTTTATCTGCACTGTCCATCAAACACTCACAACCCAAATACTGTCTGGGCTTAAATACAGAGTCAAAATCCCTCTGTCCTGTCCAAAGAATTTTTCATTGCAGATAGTTATTTTTATTTTATGGAAAAGCAGAACTCAAATTGCACCGAATCCCAGGGTGGACTCTTGCTTATTTCAGCCCTTCACATTTAAACATGAAGTTTAAGCTCCGATTCCAGGTGTCTGCTTGTCTCTGTTTGTATATTCTCTGTTATTGTTGTTTTGTCACTTGTCTGAAGTATTTGAATAATAGGCCTTTGTTAATCAATCCTTTATTTCAGCACATGGAAGTTGTGAATCTTCAAGGCTGTCAGTCTGATATAGATAACAAAAAACTACATCCTTTGATCAATCCATTCCCCAACCCTAAATAGATCTCACACATTTCCATAATGCAGGAATATCTCCATCAAAACTTCTAATCAGTTCCTAATACTCTTGTTAACACTTGCCTGTATAACCTAAATTCCACTGACAGATTCCGAAAGCTGCACAGAAAAATGACTGGTTATTTTAAACTTTGAAACAAAAATATTTGAACTTGTGCTTCAATCCTATTATACAAAAATGTTGTCCCTGTGGGCTGACAGTTTCTCAGTAAGACTGAAACATTGAGGTCCGCCTCGCACTGCACTTGACAACATTTGTGGAACTTCCAAAATCTACCATACATTGCTGTCTGTATTGTGTGTGTGAATCTAGCTGTGAAATATCTGTACAGTTTAAACTTCCACTGTTTCTGTCTTCTCATCGTTTATAAAGATCACGGTTCTATCCTTTTTAAGTCTAAAGTACATCATCTTACATTTCCCAACACAGAAACACGTCCACCAGTTCAGTCTACTGCCAAAAGGATAATATCTCCCTGCAATTTGATATTTCCAGCTATGTTGCTTACAATGCTGTCTAATGTTTGGTGTCATTGGCAAACTGGGATGTGTAGCATTCTATCAAATGGTCTTAAATGGCTAATATATATGTGTGTGTGCGCCAATGTGTGTGTACACGCATGTGTCTATGCACGCATGTGTGTGTATGTATGCATGTATCTGGACCCGTGTATGTATCAGTCAGTGTGTACACGCGCATGTGTGTGTGTGTGTGTGTGTGTATCTGTGAATCTGTGTGTGTATACGCATTTAAGTCTCAAAGGAAAATATGAGCAGGTGTAGGCGATTTGGCCCATCGAGTCTGCTCCACCATTCAAACAGATCCTGGCACGCACAGACGCACGCACACTCACACACACATTCCTATTGCATTATACACACTCGATTTGTGTCTGGAACATGCTCAATGATTGAGCTTCCACAACCCTCTGGAGTCTCCACCCTCTTAATGAAGAAATTCCTCCTCATCTCAGTCTGCAATGGTCAACCCCTGATTCTGAGCATTCATGTCAAGAGGGCGAGAATACAAGACCAGAGACGTACTTCTGAGGCTGTATAAGGCTCTAGGCAGATCCCATTTGGAGTATTGTGAGCAGTTTTGGGCCCAGTATCTAAGGAAGGATGTGCTGGCCTTGGAAAGGGTCCAGAGGAGGTTCACAAGAATGGTCCCTGGAATGAAGAACCTGTCGTATGAGGAATGGTTGAGGACACTGGGTCTGTATTCGTTGGCGGTCAGAAGGATGAGGGGGGATCTTATTGAAACTTACAGGATACTGCGAGGCCTGGATAGAGTGGACGTGGAGAGGATGTTTCCACTTGTAGGAACAATTAGAAGCAGAGGACACCATCTCAGACTAAAGGGACGATCCTTTTAAACAGAGATGAGGAGGAATTTCTTCAGCCAGAGGGTGGTGAATCTGTGGAACTCTTTGCCGCAGAAGGGTGTGGAGGCCAAATCACTGAGTATCTCTAAGACAGAGATAGATAGGTTCTTGATCAATAAGGGGATCAGGGTTTATGGAGAGAAGGCAGGAGAATGGGAATTAGAAAAATATTACCCATGATTGAATGGCGGAGCAGACTCGATGGGCCGAGTGTCCTAATTCTGCTTCTATGTCTGGTGGTTTGAGACTGTGCCCCCTCCCCCTGGTTCAAATCTCACCTGTCAGAGTGATCATCCAACCTACATCTATCTTGTGATGCCCCGTATGAATTGTGTATGTTTCAAGATCACCTCTCATTTTTCGGCACTCTCGGGAACACGGGTACATTTTCCTCAATCTCTCCTCATCAGACAACTTCACCATCCCAGGGATTCGTCTGGTGAATCTCCGTTACACTCCTTCTACAGCAAGTATATCCTTCCTTAGATATGGAGAACAAAACTCTACACAATGGTCCAGGTGTGTTGTGACCAAGGCTCTGAACAATTGCAGCAAGTCATCTTAACCCCTGTACTAATAACCCCGAGCGATGAAAGTTAACGTACCATTGGACCTCCTGATTGCTTAATGTACCCGCACGCTAGCGTTTAGTGACCCATGAATAAGGAGTTAGATACAGAGTAAGGTTTCCTCTACACTGTCCACATCAAACACTCCCAGGACAGGTACAGCATGGGGTTAGATACAGAGTAAAGCTCCCTCTACACTGTCCCCAGCAAACACTCCCAGGACAGGGACAGCACGGGGTTAGATACAGAGTAAAGCTCCCTCTACACTGTCCCCACATCAAACACTCCCAGCGCAGGTACAGTACGGGGTCAGATACAGAGTAAAGCTGCCTCTACACTGTCCCCATCAAACACTCCCAGGACAGGTACAGCACAGGGTCAGATACAGAGTACAGCTCCCTCTACACTGCTCACATCAAACACTCCCAGGACAGGTACAGCACAGGGTCAGATACAGAGTAAAGCTCCCTCTACACTGTCCCCATCAAACACTCCCAGGACAGGTACAGCACAGGGTCAGATAGAGAGTAAAGCTCCCTCTACACTGTCCCCATCAAACACTCCCAGGACAGGTACAGCACAGGGTTAGACACAGAGTAAAGCTCCCTCTACACTGTCCCCATCAAACACTCACAGGACAGGTACAGCACGGGGTTAGATACAGTGTAAAGCTCCCTCTACACTGTCCCCATCAAACACTCCCAGGACAGGTACAGCACGGGGTTAGATACAGAGTAAGGTTTCCTCTACACTGATCACATCAAACACTCCCAGGACAGGTACAGCACAGGGTCAGATACAGAGTAAAGCTCCCTCTACACTGTCCCCATCAAACACTCCCAGGACAGGTACAGCACAGGGTTAGACACAGAGTAAAGCTCCCTCTACACTGTCCCCATCAAACACTCCCAGGACAGGTACAGCACGGGGTTAGATACAGTGTAAAGCTCCCTCTACACTGTCCCCATCAAACACTCCAGGGACAGGTACAGCGTGGGGTTAGATACAGAGTAAAGCTCCCTCTACACTGTCCACATCAAACACTCCCAGGACAGGTACAGCACGAGGTTAGATACAGAGTAAAGCACCCTCTACACTGTCCCCATCAAACACTCCCAGGACAGGTACAGCACAGGGTCAGATATAGAGTACAGCTCCCTCTACACTGTCCCCATCAAACACTCTCAGGACAGGTACAGTACGGGGTTAGATACAGAGTAGGGGTTCCTCTATGCTGTCCCCATCAAACACTCCCAGTACAGGTACAGCACAGGGTTAGATACAGAGTAAAGCTCCCTCTACACTGTCCCCATCAAACACTCCCAGTACAGGTACAGCACGGGGTTAGATACAGAGTAAAGCTCCCTCTACACTCTCCCCATCAAACACTCCCAGGACAGGTACAGCACGGGGTTAAATATAGAGTAAAGCTCCCTCTGCACTGACCCCATCAAACACTTCCAGGACAGGTGCAGCATGGTGTTAGATACAGAGTAAAGCTCCCTCTACACTGCCCCATCAAACACTCCCAGGACAGGTACAGCACGGGGTTAGATACAGAGTAAAGCTCCCTCTACACTGTCCCATCAAACACTACCAGGACAGGTGCACCACAGGGTTACAAACGGAATAAATGTTCCTCTCCAATTTCCACAACAGACGCTGCCAGGATATTTACAGCAAGTAGAGGGAATGAAGCAATGTTTTCAAAGGAAGGGTTTTATTTTGAAAAGAGATCGCAAATTATCAACATAACAGAACTGACCCCAAATGATGATTACTCCAATATCCAAATCCAAAACGATGCCGAATTCATTTCCATCCCACTTTTCCGGATAATCTTAAATAGATAAACATAGAAATAATTAGCAATGATAGACCACAAGGAATAGGAGCAGGACTGGTCCATTCAGCCCTTCGAACTCACTCCACCAGTCAATATGATCATGGAGATTCTTCCATTTCAACACCGTCTTCCTGCCATATCCCCGTGCCTCTTGTTGATCAATCAATCGCAGTCTAGAACCGGCTCAATGACTGAGTCTCCACATCCCTCTGGGATAGAGAATTCCCAGGATTCACCACCATCTGAGTGACAAAATTCCTCCACATCTCAGTCCGGCATATCGTTGGTTAATACACAGAATAGATTATATCTGGGAATGAATTACTGACTGCAATCTAATGGAGGGCTTCGGGATAGATGATATACAGAATAACAGATACCCGGGAGTGAGTTACAGACTGGAATCTAATCGAGGGCTTCGGGATAGTTTATATATAGAATAACAGATACCCGGGAGTGAGTGACAGACAGGAATCTAATCGAGGGGTTCAGGATAGTTTATAATAGAACAACAGATACCCAGGAGTGAGTTACAGACTGGAATCTAATCGAGGGGTTCAGGATAGTTTATATGGAGAATAACAGATACCCAGGAGTGTGTTACAGAGTGAAACCAAATTGAGGGGTTAGATTTAACTCACTCTTACACACTCACTCACACCCTGACACAATCGCTCACTAACACACACTATCACGCACTTAATAACTAAATCACGCTTACACACCCTGACGCACACTTGCTCACTATTACACACTCGCTCACACACTGAAACTCAATTATTCCTACACACTCACTCATTATTACACACTGACTTACTCTCACACTCTCACTTACACATTCACACCAGTCACTCAGTCTTACACACACTCATTCTCTCATACGTAAGCACTCACTTGCACACTCACTCACACTCCCTCACTCACTCTTACACATTCCTTCACACACACACACTCGCTCTTACACACTCACTCACTGATACACACTCACTCACTCACTCATACACACTCACTCACACCCACTATTACACACACACTCATTCTTCCACACTAACTCGCCCACACACTCAAACTCACTTACACAATCACTCACACTTACATACTCACACACTGACTCACTCACTCTTACACACAGTCACCCTAACACACACTCACTGTTAACAGATATACTGGAGTGCAACACAGTGTGCAATCTAATTGAGGGGGTAGATTTCACTCACTCTCTCACACACACTTACACACTCGCTCACATGCATACGCTTACACACTCGCTCACACACTTACACAATCACGCACTAACACTCACTCACTAACTCACTCTTACACACCTGTGTCACACTCGCTCACTATTACACACTGACTCACTCACGCTCACTCTCATTCCTATAGACTCACTCATTAGTATACACTGATCCACACACCCTCACTTACTTTCACACACTCACTCAGTCGCACACACACTCACTCACACACTCACTGTCACACACTCACTGTCACAGTCACACACTCATTCTTACACACCTGTCACTCTGACACAATCACTCCCAGATGCTAACACACATCACTCTTGCATACTGATTCACAGTTCTTCACCCTCTCACAATTACACACAGACACACTTTCACACTCAATCACCTACTCACTCATTCTTACATACTAGCTCACACTCACTCACACACTCAAACTGATTTACACAATCACTCACATTGATATACGTACACACTGATTCACTCACTCCTACACACACTCACCATTACACACTCAGTCACTCTTGACAGTCACTCACTCACATACTCACACACACTAACTCGTTCACACTTACACACTCACTCATACACTCACACTTATACAGTCACTCACTCTTACGCGCACACACTCAATCACACAGTCTGACACACTCACTCACACTCTTACACAATCACTCACTAACACACACTCTCACTAACTCACTGTTACACATCCTGACTCACATTCGCTCACGATTACACTCACTCACACTCACATACAGACTGAAACTCACTCATTCCTACAGACTCACTCATTATTACACATTGACTCACACACACTCACTTAGTCTCACACACTCACTCGGTCTTACAAACACTCACTCTCACACACTCACTATCACTCTGACACACTATCACACCCACATGCTAACACACACTCACTCCTACACACTCTTTCACACTCAATAACCCACTCACTAATTCTTACACACCACCACTCACACACACTCACTCACAAACTCAAACTGACTGACACAATGACTCACACTGACATACACACACACACTGACTTGCTCACTCTTAAACAAACTCACCATTACACATTCAGTAACTTTTGACACAGTCACTCACTCACATACTCACACACAAACTCATTCACACTTACACACTCACTCACTTATACACTGACACAACCACTCACTCACGCTGTCCCCATCAAACACTCCCAGGACAGGTACAGCACGGGGTCAGATACAGAGTAAGGGTTCCTCTATGCTGTCCCCATCAAACACTCCCAGGACAGGTACAGCACGGGGTTAGATACAGAGTAAGGGTTCCTCTATGCTGTCCCCATCAAACACTCCCAGGGCAGCTACAGCATGGGGTTAGATACAGAGTAAAGCACCCTCTACACTGTCCCCATCAAACACTCCCAGGACAGGTACAGCACAGAGTTAGATACAGAGTAAAGCTCCCTCGCCACTGTCCCCATCAAACACTCCCAGGGCAGGTACAGCACGGGGTTAGATACAGAGTAAAGGACCCTCTACACTGTCCCCAGCAAACACTCCCAGGACAGGAACAGCACGGGGTTAGATACAGAGTAAAGCTCCCTCTACACTGTCCCCATCAAACACTTCCAGGACAGGTACAGCACGGGGTTAGATACAGAGTAAAGCAACCTCTACACTGTCCCCATCAAACACTCCCAGGACAGGTACAGCACGGGGTTAGATACAGAGTAAAGCAACCTCTACACTGTCCCCATCAAACACTCCCAGGACAGGTACAGCACGGGGTTAGGTACAGAGTAAAGCTCCCGCTACACTGTCCCCTGCAAACACTCCCAGGACAGGTACAGCACGGGGTTAGATACAGAGTAAAGCTCCCTCTCCACTGTCCCCATCAAACACTCCCAGGACAGGTACAGCACAGGGTTAGATACAGAGTAAAGCTCCCTCTACACTGTCCCCAGCAAACACTCCCAGGACAGGTACAGCACGGGGTTAGATACAGAGTAAAGCTCCCTCTACACTGTCCCCATCAAACACTCCCAGGACAGGTTCAGCACGGGGTTAGATACAGAGTAAAGCACCCTCTACACTGTCCCCATCAAACACTCCCAGGACAGGTACAGCACGGGGTTAGATACAGAGTAACGCTCCCTCTACACTGTCCCGATCAAACACTCCCAGGATAGGTACAGCACAGGGTCAGATACAGAGTAAAGCTCTCTCTACACTGTCCCCCATCAAACACTCCCAGGACAGGTACAGCATGGGGTTAGATACAGTGTAAAGCTCTCTCTACACTGTCCCCATCAAACACTCCCAGGGCAGGTACAGCACGGGGTTACATACTGAGTAAAGCACCCTCTACACTGTCCCCATCAAACACTCCCAGGACAGGTACAGCATGGGGTTAGGTACAGAGTAAAGCTCCCTCTACACTGTCCCCATCAAACACTCCCAGGACAGGTACAGCATGGGTTTCGATACAGAGTGAAGCTCCCTCTACACTGTCCCCATCAAACACTCCCAGGACAGGTACAGGACGGGGTTAGATACAGAGTAAAGCTCCCTCGACACTGTCCCCATCAAACACTCCCAGGACAGATACAGCACGGGGTTAGATACAGTGTAAAGCTCTCTCTACACTGTCCCCATCAAACACTCCCAGGGCAGGTACAGCACGGGGTTACATACTGAGTAAAGCACCCTCTACACTGTCCCCATCAAACACTCCCAGGACAGGTACAGCATGGGTTTCGATACAGAGTAAAGCTCCCTCTACACTGTCCCCATCAAGCACTCCCAGGACAGGTACAGCACAGGGTCAGATACAGAGTAAAGCTCTCTCTACACTGTCCCCCATCAAACACTCCCAGAACAGGTACAGCATGAGGTTAGATACAGAGTAAAGCTCCCTCTACACCGTCCCCATCAAACACTCCCAGGACAGGTACAGCATGGGGTTAGATACAGTGTGAAGCTCCCTCACACTGTCCCCATGAAACACTCCCAGGACAGGTACAGCATGGGGTTAGATACAGTTTAAAGCTCTCACTACACTGTCCCCATCAAACACTCCCAGGGCAGGTACAGCACGGTGTTACATACTGAGTAAAGCACCCTCTACACTGTCCCCATCAAACACTCCCAGGACAGGTACAGCATGGGGTTAGATACAGAGTAAAGCTCCCTCTACACTGTCCCCATCAAACACTCCCAGGACAGGTACAGCATGGGTTTCGATACAGAGTAAAGCTCCCTCTACACTGTCCCCATCAAACACTCCCAGGACAGGTACAGCACGGGGTTAGATACAGAGTAAAGCTCCCTCTACACTGTCCCCATCAAACACTCCCAGGGCAGGTACAGCACGGGGTTACATACTGAGTAAAGCACCCTCTACACTGTCCCCATCAAACACTCCCAGGACAGGTACAGCATGGGTTTCGATACAGAGTAAAGCTCCCTCTACACTGTCCCCATCAAACACTCCCAGGACAGGTACAGCACGGGGTTAGATACAGAGTAAAGCTCCCTCTACACTGTCCCCATCAAACACTCCCAGGACAGGTACAGTACGGGGTTAGATACAGAGTAAAGCTCCCTCTACACTGTCCCCATCAAACACTCCCAGGACAGGTTCAGCACGGGGTTAGATACAGAGTAAAGCACCCTCTACACTGTCCCCATCAAACACTCCCAGGACAGGTACAGCACGGGGTTAGATACAGAGTAAAACTCCCTCTACACTGTCCCCATCAAACACTCCCAGGACAGGAACAGCACAGGGTCAGATACAGAGTAAAGCTCTCTCTACACTGTCCCCCATCAAACACTCCCAGGACAGGTACAGCATGAGGTTAGATACAGAGTAAAGCTCCCTCTTCACCGTCCCCATCAAACTCTCCCAGGACAGGTACAGCATGGGGTTAGATGCAGTGTGAAGCTCCCTCACACTGTCCCCATCAAACACTCCCAGGACAGGTACAGCATGGGGTTAGATACAGTGTAAAGCTCTCTCTACACTGTCCCCATCAAACACTCCCAGGGCAGGTACAGCACGGGGTTACATACTGAGTAAAGCACCCTCTACACTGTCCCCATCAAACACTCCCAGGACAGGTACAGCATGGGGTTAGATACAGAGTAAAGCTCCCTCTACACTGTCCCCATCAAACACTCCCAGGACAGGTACAGCACAGGGTCAGATACAGAGTAAAGCTCTCTCTACACTGTCCCCATCAAACACTCCCAGGGCAGGTACAGCATGAGGTTAGATACAGAGTAAAGCACCCTCTACACTGTCCCCATCAAACACTCCCAGGACAGGTACAGCATGGGGTTAGATACAGTGTGAAGCTCCCTCTACACTGTCCCCATCAAACACTCCCAGGACAGGTACAGCACGGGGTTAGATACAGAGTAAAGCTCCCTCTACACTGTCCCCATCAAACACTCCCAGGACAGGTACAGTACGGGGTTAGATACAGAGTAAAGCTCCCTCTACACTGTCCCCATCAAACACTCCCAGGACAGGTACAGCACGGGGTTAGATACAGAGTAAAGCTCCCTCTACACTGCCCCCATCAAACACTCCCAGGACAGGTACAGCACGGGGTTAGATACAGAGTAAAGCACCCTCTACACTGTCCCCATCAAACACTCCCAGGGCAGGTACAGCACAGGGTCAGATACAGAGTAAAGCTCCCTCTACACTGTCCCCATCAAACACTCCCAGGACAGGTACAGTACAGGGTTAGGTACAGAGTAAAGCTCCCTCTACACTGTCCCCATCAAACACTCCCAGGACAGGTACAGCACGGGGTCAGATATCGAGCAGGGCTCTCTCTACACTATACTGTTTCCATTTTCTCACATCATATTTGCTTCTTTTCCAATTCACTTTAATTCTCTGCCATCTCGTTCTTGATCTTCTTAATAGTGGGAACCGTTTCTCCCTGTCTACTCTGTCCGGCACCCCCAAGAATTTGAACACCTCTATCTCATCTCCTCTTGGCCATTTCTCTCCGTGGAGAACAGACCCAACCTCTCCAATCTAACCTCATCACTGAAGTTTCTCATTCCTGAACCATTCTTGTGAACCTCCTCTGCACTCGCTCCAGTGTGTTCACATCCTTCCTACAGTGTGGCACCCAGAACTGTCCACAATATTCCAGCTGAGGTCTAACTAGTGTCTTGTATAAGTTCAGCCTTACCTCCGCGCTCTTGTACCAATGCGGGAAAATACTGAGCAGGTCAGGCAGCATCTATGGAGAGTGAAATATAATCTTGGACCAGGGCGACTGGCAGATAGACAGATAGAGAAAAGTCCACACACACAGTAACACACTTACCCTCACACAGACACCCTGCTCTAATCAGATAGGAAATGCGGCAGATGACTTCTCCATCGGTAACTGGAAGGTGATTAATTGGATTTCTCTTCAAAAAGACCAGCTCATATTTAAAAAGAATGGGTGGGTGGGAGGGTTGGTGCTTCCCAATCTTTTGTATTATTATTGGGCGGTGAATTTGGAGAAGATTGGGCAATGGTGGGGAGAGGAAGAAGCGGAATGGGTACAGGTGGTGGAAGAATCGTGTAAGGGGGCTAGTTTGCAGACTTCCGCTGCGGCTGCACTCCCATTTCCCCCGGGGAGGTTGACACAAAGCCCGGTGCTGGCATCTTCCTTCAACATCTGGAGCAAGCGGAGATGCCATTTTACTTTGGGAAACTTGACGGTGCAAGCCTCTATTTATGGAAACCACCGATTCACCCCAGCGGCAAGACTGGATACAATATTTAAACAGTGGCATAAAGCTGGGCTGAGACAGGTTACAGACTTGTTGTTGGAAAGTAGATTTGAAGAATTGAGGGAGAAACATAAAATGCAGAGGGAGGTGAAGTTTAATTATCTTCAATGATGAAACTTGGTGAAAAAGGAGTTGTCCTCGTTCGTTTGCCTACCGGAGAACAAGCTGCTGGAGAAATTGCTCCTCCCAGCTGAGTTGGTGATGGGAGAATTACTAACATTTACAGGTGGCTGATGGACAGAAAGAAAGCAGCGATTGAAGAGATGAAACAAAAGTGGAAGGAAGAGTTGGATATGGAGTTGGAATGGGGACTATGGAGTGAGATTATACACAGGGTCAATGCGACATCTTCATGTGCTCGGATGGGCTTGATACAATTCAAGGATGTACACAGGGGCCCATATGACACAGGAACGAATGAGCAGATTCCTCACAGAGGAAGAAGATAAATGTGAGAGTGTAAAGGAGGACCAGTTAACCATGTCCACATCTTCTGGTCACGTCCACGATTTGTGGGCTTCTGGCTCTCGCTATTTCAACACGAACAAAAGTTGTGGAGGTGGAAATATTACTGGGACCACGAGGCAATTTCTGGGGTGTCGGAAGTACCGGGACTAATAGGTGGGGACGGGGCCGATGTGGTGGCCTTTGTCACATTGATCGCCCGGAGGCTAATTTTATTGGAAGGGAAGTCAGAAGATCCGCCAAAAATATCGACATGGTTGAGGGATATTGCGGAATTCCTTAAACTTGAGAAACTAAAGTTAGCCCTTTGTGGCTCAGATGGGGGTTTCTGGACGAGATGGAAGCTGTTCTTGTCTCTATTTACAGATCTGTTTGTTGCCAGTGGGTAAGGGGAGGGAAGAGCGGAAAGGTTTAATGGAAATAAAGGAATAAATGTCAAATGAGGAGAATAGTATTTTGTTTGTGTTGTGACTGACTGATTGTTTGTATGTTGTTATGTCCGTCCACATCGGAATGAAAATATTTTCAAAAAACACAGCAACAGTGACCACACTTATTAAAAGGTAGCTCACGGACTGCAAAATGTTTGAAGGTCATGAGTTAAAAGTCTTAAACTTAAACGTGGGAATGAGGGAGTTAATTCAACCTTTCCACAGGGGACGTAGGGGAATTTTCCACCATGATCACATTTCTGACTGGGGAATCTTGCTGTGCAATCAATATGCCTGCTGTCAGTGTGTACATGTTCAAGTAGAAAGAGAGAAAGAAATCCATCTTCAGAGACTCTGAACTTAATTTTGAAAGTGCCACCATTTTGGGGCTCTTCCTGTGCACAAGCTGCCAGCAGAATTCCCCAACTTAAAAACAAGGTGAGAGTGGAGAGTGACGGGCGAGTTAACAGAAAGCAGTTGGGGTTATCAAACTAACCGTTTTCATTCAATCCAAATTGTTTCATTATAAATTCTAATCTCATGAAATGACATCAGATGATTTCAGTGAAAAAATCCCATTGAACCTCCTTGTCTAATAAAATGATGTTGTTGCCGATGACCCTGTACTGATTGAGGAATAAGCTTAACATCTCACAGTGTGAATAAATCAAATTGAATCCAAATTTATAGAGCAGCTCATTGAAGAAATCTGTCTGTGAACAACATGTAAAATATGAAGTGAAACTTTGCAATGAGCTTTGTTTTTGTGGCCTGGAATCTTCTCTTAAAGACCCATCAAACATTCCCAGGACAGGTACTGCACGGGGTTCGATAAAGAGTAATGCTCCCTCGACACTGTCACCATCAAACACTCCCAGGGCAGGTACAGCACAGGGTCAGATACAGAGTAAAGCTCCCTCTACACTGTCCCCATCAAACACTCCCAGGACAGGTACAGCATGGTGTTAGATACAGAGTAAAGCTCCCTCTACACTGTCCCCAGCAAACACTCCCAGGACAGGTTCAGCATGGGGTTACAAAGGGAATAAATGTTCCTCTACAGTTTCCAAAACAGAAGCTGCCAGGATATTTACAGCAAGTAGAGGGAATGAGGCAATGTTTCCAAAGGAAGGGTTTTATTTTTAAAGAAGGTAGGAAATTATCAACGTAACAGAACTTATCCCAAATGATGATTTCTCCAATATCCAAATCCAAAACGATGCCGAATTCATTCCCATCCCACTTTTCTGGATACTCTGAAATAGATAAACAGAGAGATAATTAGCAATAACAGACCACGAGGAATAGGAGCAGGATCTAATTGAGGGATTCAGGGGTGTTTATATATAGAATAACAGATACCCGGGAGTGAGTTACAGACTGGAATCTAATTGAGGGATTCAGGGGTGTTTATATATAGAATAACAGGTACCTGGGAGTGAGTTACAGACTGGAATCTAATCGAGGGGTTCACAATGGTTTATATATTGAATAACAGATACCCGGGAGTGAGTTACAGACTGGAATCTAATCGAGCTCTCTAGTCGTGCAAGACTCGCTCACTCTTGCACACACTCACAGTTAACAGATACACTGCAGTGCGATACAGTGTGCAATCTAATCGAGTGGATTTAACTCACGCTTACACACTCACTCACACAGTCGTACACAATCACTCACTAACACACTCACTAACTCACTCTTACACACCCTGACTCACACTCGCTCACCATTACACACTCACTCACACTCTTATCCCTACACCCTCACTCATTATTACACACTCACTTACTCTCACACACTCACTCAGTCTCTCACACACACTCTCTCACACTTAAACACTCACTCACACCCCCCACTCACCTTTACACATTCAATCACACACACACTCACTCTCTTACACACTCACTCACACACTCACTCTTATACATTCACTCACACACACTGCTACAAACTCGCACTCACACTCCCTCACACACTTAATCATTCACTCTTACACACACACTCACCCCCACTATTACACGCACACACTCGCACACTCACTCATTCTTACACACTAACTCGCTCACACACTCAAATTCACTTACACAATCACACACACTGACTCGCTCACTCTTGCACACACTCACAGTTAAAAGATACACTGCAGTGCGATACAGTGTGCAATCTAATCGAGTGGATTTAACTCACGCTTACACACTCACTCACACTCACTTACACACTGAAACTCACTCATTCCTATAGACTCACTCATTATTACACACTGATTCCACACTCACTCACTCTCACACACTCACTCAATCAGTCTCACACACACACATACTCACACACTCTTGCACAATCACTCACTAACATACTCTCACTCATTAACTCACTCTTACACACCCCGACTCACGCTCACTCACCATTACACAATCACTCACTCACACTCACTTACACACTGAAACTCACTCATTACTACAGACTCACTTATTATTGCACGCTGATTCCACACTCACTCTCTCACACCCACTCACACACACCCACACCCACTCACACACACCCACACCCACTCACACACACTCACACACACCCACTCACACACACCCACACCCACTCACACACACCCACACCCACTCACACACACCCACACCCACTCACACACACCCACACCCACTCACACACACCCACACCCACACACCCACACCCACTCACACCCACTCACACACACCCACACCCACTCACACACACCCACACCCACTCACACACACCCACACCCACTCACACACACCCACACCCACTCACACACACCCACTCACACACACCCACACCCACTCACACACACCCACACCCACTCACACACACCCACACCCACTCACACACACCCACACCCACTCACACCCACCCACTCACACACACCCACACCCACTCACACACACCCACACCCACTCACACACACCCACACCGACACCCACTCACACACACCCACTCACACACACCCACACCCACTCACACACACCCACACCCACTCACACACACCCACACCCACTCACACACACACCCACTCACACACACACACACCCACTCACACACACACACACACACCCACACCCACTCACACACACCCACTCACACACACCCACACCCACTCACACACACCCACACCCACTCACACACACCCACACCCACTCACACACACCCACACCCACTCACACACACCCACACCCACTCACACACACCCACACCCACTCACACACACCCACACCCACTCACACACACCCACACCCACTCACACACACCCACCCACACCCACTCACACACACCCACACACACCCACACCCACTCACACACACCCACACCCACTCACACACACCCACACCCACTCACACACACCCACACCCACTCACACACACCCACACCCACACACCCACACCCACACCCACTCACACACACCCACACCCACTCACACACACCCACACCCACTCACACACACCCACCCACACCCACTCACACACACCCACACACACCCACACCCACTCACACACACCCACACCCACTCACACACACCCACACCCACTCACACACACCCACACCCACTCACACACACCCACACCCACACACCCACACCCACACACCCACACCCACACCCACTCACACCCACACCCACTCACACACACCCACACCCACTCACACACACCCACACCCACTCACACACACCCACACCCACTCACACACACCCACACACACTCACACACACCCACTCACACACACCCACACCCACTCACACCCACACACACCCACACCCACTCACACCCACACCCACAACCACTCACACCCACACCCACTCACACCCACACCCACTCACACCCACACCCACTCACACCCACACCCACTCACACCCACACCCACTCACACCCACACCCACTCACAGCCACACCCACTCACAGCCACACCCACTCACAGCCACACCCACTCACACCCACTCACACCCACACCCACTCACACCCACACCCACTCACACCCACACCCACTCACACCCACACCCACTCACACCCACACCCACCCACACCCACACCCACTCCCCCACACCCACTCCCCCACACCCACTCCCCCACACCCACTCACCCACACCCACTCACCCACACCCACTCACCCACACCCACTCACCCACACCCACTCACCCACACCCACTCACCCACACCCACTCACCCACACCCCCACACCCACTCACCCACACCCACTCACCCACACCCACTCACACACACCCACTCACACACACCCACCCACACCCACTCACCCACACCCACTCACCCACACCCACACCCACTCACCCACACCCACTCACCCACACCCACTCACCCACACCCACTCACCCACACCCACTCACCCACACCCACTCACCCACACCCACTCACCCACCCACCCACACCCACTCACCCACCCACACCCACTCACCCACCCCCACTCACCCACCCCCACTCACCCACCCCCACTCACCCACACCCACTCACCCACACCCACTCACCCACACCCACTCACACACACCCACTCACACACACCCACTCACACACACCCACTCACACACACCCACTCACACACACACACTCACACCCACCCACCCACTCACACACAATCACTCAGTCTTAAACACACTCACACTCACTCTCACACACACACTGTCACTCTGACACACTGTCACTCTGACACACTGTCACTCCCACATGCTAACTCACACTCACTCTTACATAATCACTCACACTCACCCCAACACAGTCAATCACATGCTCACTATTACATACAGATACACTCTTTCACTCTCAATAATCCACTCACTCATTCTTACACGCCAACTCTCTCACACACACACACACTCAAACTGACTTACACAATCACTCACTCTGACATACACACACAGACTCGCTCACTCTTACACACTCACCATTACACACTCACTCACATACTCATACACGCTAACTAATTCACACTTACACTCTCACTCACTTATACACTTACACAATCACTCACACTAACTCTTACATCCACACTCACTTTTACACACACACTAACTCACCCAATCACACACTCACTCTTACACCCCGACTCTGACACACTCTCTCACTCACACTCACTCAGTCATACATACTCAGGCACACACATCCTCACACATGCACTCACACGCTCACTCACTCACACACACTCACTCAGGATCAGACTCACTCACACACAATTATTCACTCACACTCACTCACTCTTACACACGCACTCACTCTCGCTCACACACAGACTGACTCACTCATTCACACTAACTTACACACAATTACTCATTCACTCACTCACACTCACTCACTCATACATACTCAGACACTCACATCCTCACTCATACACTCACACTCACACATTCACTCACTCCTACACGCTCAATCACTCTCACTCAGACACAGACACACTCAGTTGTTCACACTTACACACAATTCCTCACTCACACTCACGCTTGCACAATCCTCTTACACTCACACTTACACACTCACACTTACACAAACACTATCATTCTTACACACTGTCTCACACACACACAATCTTACATACTCACACTCACTCACATCCTCACTCACACACTATTACACACACATTCTTACATACGCACACACTTACACACACATACTCACTCACTTTTACACATTAACTCGCTCAGTCTTACACACACACCCACACTTGCAATCACTCACACTCACATACCCACTCACACACCAACCCGCTCACAACCACGCCCACAGACTCGCACATTCACATTCACTCACACGCTCACTCTTATACACTCAGTCACTCTTATTCAAACACACTCTTCACACACTTACACACACACACTCGTACTGACTCACTCTCACACACACTAGTTCTCACCAATTCTCACTCTTACACTCACTCACTGTATGACACACTCACATCCACACCGACTCTGACACACTCATTCACTGTTATACACACTCACTCAGACACTGGGGGCGCAGAGCGAGTGGCGCAGCGAGGGAGAGGGACGCAGCAAGGGAGAGGCACGCAGCGAGAGCGAGGCACGCAGCGAGAGAGGGGGGGACGCAGCGAGAGAGAGAGGGACGCAGCGAGAGAGAGGGGGACCCAGCGAGAGAGAGGGGGACACAGCGAGAGCGAGGCACGCAGCGAGAGAGGGGGGGGGACGCAGCGAGAGAGAGGGGGACGCAGCGAGAGAGAGGGGGACGCAGCGAGAGAGAGAGGCACGCAGCGAGAGAGGGGGGGACGCAGCGAGAGAGAGGGGGACGCGGCGAGAGAGGGGGGGACGCGGCGAGAGACAGGGGGACGCAGCGAGAGAGAGAGGGACGCAGCGAGAGAGAGGGGGACACAGCGAGAGAGAGGGGGACACAGCGAGAGAGTGGGGGACACAGCGAGAGAGAGGGGGACACAGCGAGAGAGAGGGGGACACAGCGAGAGAGAGGGGGACACAGCGAGAGAGAGGGGGACACAGCGAGAGAGAGGGGGACACAGCGAGAGAGAGGGGGACACAGCGAGAGAGAGGGGGACACAGCGAGAGAGAGGGGGACACAGCGAGAGAGAGGGGGACACAGCGAGAGAGAGGGGGACACAGCGAGAGAGAGGGGGACACAGCGAGAGAGAGGGGGACACAGCGAGAGAGAGGGGGACACAGCGAGAGAGAGGGGGACACAGCGGGAGAGAGGGGGACACAGCGAGAGAGAGGGGGACACAGCGAGAGAGAGGGGGACACAGCGAGAGAGAGGGGGACACAGCGAGAGAGAGGGGGACACAGCGAGAGAGAGGGGGACACAGCGAGAGAGAGGGGGACACAGCGAGAGAGAGGGGGACACAGCGAGAGAGAGGGGGACACAGCGAGAGAGAGGGGGACACAGCGAGAGAGAGGGGGACACAGCGAGAGAGAGGGGGACACAGCGAGAGAGAGGGGGACACAGCGAGAGAGAGGGGGACACAGCGAGAGAGAGGGGGACACAGCGAGAGAGAGGGGGACACAGCGAGAGAGAGGGGGACACAGCGAGAGAGAGGGGGACACAGCGAGAGAGAGGGGGACACAGCGAGAGAGAGGGGGACACAGCGAGAGAGAGGGGAACACAGCGAGAGAGAGGGGGACACAGCGAGAGAGAGGGGGACACAGCGAGAGAGAGGGGGACACAGCGAGAGAGAGGGGGACACAGCGAGAGAGAGGGGGACACAGCGAGAGAGAGGGGGACACAGCGAGAGAGAGGGGGACACAGCGAGAGAGAGGGGGACACAGCGAGAGAGAGGGGGACACAGCGAGAGAGAGGGGTCAGAGAGGGACACAGCGAGAGAGAGTGGGACAGAGAGAGAGAGGTACACAGCGAGAGAGACATGGAGAGGGCCATACATAGAGGGAGAGGGACACAGAAAGAGTGACACAGAGAGAAAGAGGTACTCAGTAAAAGAGAGGGATAGAGTGAGATAGAAGGACACAGAGAGAGACAGGGACACAGAGGGAGAGAGGGATACAGAGATGGACAGAGCGAGGGGGCCACACACAGAAAGAGGTACACAGCGGGTCAGGATGTGAGGTTTCATGGACGTGAGTGGGTCAGGATGTGAGGGTTTGGGGACATGAGGATGTGATGGTGTGAGGGTGCCAGGACGTGAGGCAGTCAGGACATTGGGGTTATTAAACTGACCGTTTTCATTGAATCCAAATTGTTTCATTATAAATTCCAATCTCAGGAATTGACATCAGTGGATTTCAGTGAAAAATCCCATTGAACCTCCTTGTCTAATAAAATGATGTTGTTGCCGATGACCCTGTATTGATTCAGGAATAAGCTTAACATCTCAGTGAGAAAAAGTCAAATTGAATCCATATTTATAGAGCAGCTCATTGAAGAAATCTGTCTGTGAACAACAGGTAAAATATGAAGTGAAACTTTGCAATGAGCTTTGTTTGTCTGGCCAGGAATCTTCTCTTAAAATGGAGGCAGAAATGAAGTTGTGTTTAACTCACATTCTGTGATTTCTTGCTGGTTTTTACTCATTCTATGGAAAGCCTTTCTAAGGCGACAGACGAATAGTCATTCCAAACACGTCAGAAATTCAGAGGGAAACAAATGTTAAACCAAAGACAGAAATAAGGACAGGACAGAATCTGTTGTTGACTGCTGAATTAACATAACCATAGACAGGACAAGTGTCTTCCTTAGCAGACACAGGAACCACACCGAGGGGGACATTGCTGACAGCAAGTCGGGGGTGGGGTCTGCACACAGGTCACTGAGGAGATCTCAGTCCAAACTGTTTCCAATCATTTCCCAAATGTTTGACAACATTTGTGGCACTTCCAAGATTTAAGGTACTTTGCTGTCTGTATTCTGTGAATCCAGCTGTGAAATATCTTCACTTCAATGTCTTTTCCCCAACACTATCCCCATATCCCTTTATGTCAATGCGATTTAGAAATCAGTCAATTTCTGCTATAAACTTAGTCAATATCTTTCCATCTTTGAGAGTGGAGAAATCACCAGGAATGTGGGATTTGATCTCCAGGGTTAGGTTGGAGAAACAGGGCTCATTCAGGCCCTATTGAACCAATCTCTCCTCCTAGGACAGTCCGGCAACCTCCCTATCAGACGATTGACCCTCCGCTGCACTCTCTCTTTGACAACTATATCCTTTCTCAGTTAGGGAGACCGAAACTATACGCAATACTCCAGGTGTGGTCTCACCAAGGCCTTGTGTAACTGCAGGAAGACATCTCCACTTCTGAATTCAAATCCCTCTTGCAATGAAGGCCAACGTGTCATTGGCCTTCTTAACTGCTTGCTGCACCCCCCTCTCCTCTTTCAGTGACTGGTGTACAAGCTCCATTTGTACATCCACATTGCCCAACATATCATGTTTAAATACAACTCTTTCCTTCAGTTTTTGCTTGACACTAACTTGGACAACTGTCCGAATTGTCTCAGTGTTGTGCTCACATAAAATGGCCACCGTTAAGTAACTTAAAATGGCTGACTGCTGATCGTGGATTTGTTTAGACAGATTCTCAGAGAGAGATAGAGAGATGCAGAGACAGATAAGATGGGGAGACTAACAGAATACATCAATTCAAGATTCAGAATCTCCATCAAACACTGTTAGCAAAAGTCCATCATGGGGTTACATACAGATTACACATCCCTCTAAACCGTCCCCATCAAACACTCCAAGGGCAGCTACATTACGATGATGTATACAGAGTAAAGCTTCCTCGACGCTGTCCCCATCAAACACTCCCAGGACAGGTACAGCACGGGGTTAGATACAGTGTAAAGCTCCCTCTACATTCTCCCCATCAAACACACCCAGGACAGGTACAGCACGGGGTTAGATACAGAGTAACGCTCCCTCTACACTGTCCCCATCAAACACTCCCAGGACAGGTACAGTACGAGGTTGGATACAGAGTAAAGCTCCCTCTGCACTGTCCCTATCAAACACTCCCAGGGCAGCTAAAGCACGGGGTTAGATACAGAGTAAAGCTCCCTCTACACTGTCCCATCAAACACTACCAGGACAGGTGCACCACGGGGTTACAAACGGAATAAATGTTCCTCTCCAATTTCCACAACAGAAGCTGCCAGGATATTTACAGCAAGTAGAGGGAATGAAGCAATGTTTTCAAAGGAAGGGTTTTATTTTGAAAAGAGATCGCAAATTATCAACATAACAGAACTGACCCCAAATGATGATTACTCCAATATCCAAATCCAAAACGATGCAGAATTCATTCCCATCCCACTTTTCCGGATAATCTTAAATAGATAAACATAGAAATAATTAGCAATGACAGACCACAAGGAATAGGAGCAGGACTGGTCCATTCAGCCCTTCGAACTCACTCCACCAGTCAATATGATCATGGAGATTCTTCCATTTCAACACCGTCTTCCTGCCCTATCCACGTGCCTCTTGTTGATCCATCAATCGCAGTCCAGAACCGGCTCAATGACTGAGTCTCCACATTCCTTTGGGATAGAGAATTCCCAGGATTCACCACCATCTGAGTGACAAAATTCCTCCTCATCTCAGTCCGGCATATCGTTGGTTAATACACAGAATAGATTATATCTGGGAATGAATTACAGACTGCAATCTAATGGAGGGCTTCGGGATAGATTATATACAGAATAACAGATACCCGGGAGTGAGTTACAGACTGGAAACTAATCGAGGGGATCAGGATAGTTTATATATAGAATAACAGATACCCGGGAGTGAGTTACAGACTGGAATCGAATCGAGGGGTTCAGGATAGTTTATATATAGAACAACAGATACCCAGGAGTGAGTTACTGACTGGAATCGAATCGAGGGGTTCAGGATAGTTTATATATAGAACAACAGATACCCAGGAGTGAGTTACAGACAGGAATCTAATCGAGGGGTTCTGGATGGTTTATATACAGAACAACAGATACCCAGGAGTGAGTTACAGACTGGAATCTAATCGAGGGCTTCGGGATAGTTTATATACAGAATAACAGATACCCGGGAGTGAGTTACAGACTGGAATCTAATCGAGGGGTTCAGGATAGTTTATATATAGAATAACAGATACCCAGGAGTGAGTTACAGACTGGAATCGAATCGAGGGGTTCAGGATAGTTTATATAGAGAATAGTACAAAGTCTTACAACACCAGGTTAAAGTCCAACAGGTTTGTTTCGATGTCACTAGCTTTCGGAGCGCTGCTCCTTCCTCAGGTGAATCCTGCCACCTGAGGAAGGAGCAGCGCTCCGAAAGCTAGTGACATCGAAACAAACCTGTTGGACTTTAACCTGGTGTTGTAAGACTTCGTACTGTGCTCACCCCAGTCCAACGCCGGCATCTCCACATCATATGTAGAGAATAACAGATACCCGGGAGTGAGTTACAGACTGGAATCTAATCGAGGGGTTCAGGATAGTTTATATGGAGAATAACAGATACCCAGGAGTGCGTTACAGACTGGAATCTAATCGAGGGGTTAGATTTAACTCACTCTTACACACTCACTCACACCCTGACACAATCGCTCACTAACACACACTATCACGCACTTAATAACTAAATCACGCTTACACACCCTGACGCACACTTGCTCACTATTACACACTCGCTCACACACTGAAACTCAATTATTCCTACACACTCACTCATTATTACACACTGACTTACTCTCACACTCTCACTTACACATTCACACCACTCACTCAGTCTAACACACACTCATTCTCTCATACGTAAGCACTCACTTGCACACTCACTCACACTCCCTCACTCACTCTTACACATTCCTTCACACACACACACTCGCTCTTACACACTCACTCACTGATACACACTCACTCACTCACTCATACACACTCACTCACACCCACTATTACACACACACTCATTCTTCCACACTAACTCGCCCACACACTCAAACTCACTTACACAATCACTCACACTTACATACTCACACACTGACTCACTCACTCTTACACACAGTCACCCTAACACACACTCACTGTTAACAGATATACTGGAGTGCAACACAGTGTGCAATCTAATTGAGGGGGTAGATTTCACTCACTCTCTCACACACACTTACACACTCGCTCACACGCATACGCTTACACACTCGCTCACACACTTACACAATCACGCACTAACACTCACTCACTAACTCACTCTTACACACCTGTGTCACACTCGCTCACTATTACACACTGACTCACTCACGCTCACTCTCATTCCTATAGACTCACTCATTAGTATACACTGATCCACACACCCTCACTTACTTTCACACACTCACTCAGTCGCACACACACTCACTCACACACTCACTGTCACACACTCACTGTCACAGTCACACACTCATTCTTACACACCTGTCACTCTGACACAATCACTCCCAGATGCTAACACACATCACTCTTGCATACTGATTCACAGTTCTTCACTCTCTCACAATTACACACAGACACACTTTCACACTCAATCACCTACTCACTCATTCTTACATACTAGCTCACACTCACTCACACACTCAAACTGATTTACACAATCACTCACATTGATATACGTACACACTGATTCACTCACTCCTACACACACTCACCATTACACACTCAGTCACTCTTGACAGTCACTCACTCACATACTCACACACACTAACTCGTTCACACTTACACACTCACTCATACACTCACACTTATACAGTCACTCACTCTTACGCGCACACACTCAATCACACAGTCTGACACACTCACTCACACTCTTACACAATCACTCACTAACACACACTCTCACTAACTCACTGTTACACATCCTGACTCACATTCGCTCACGATTACACTCACTCACACTCACATACAGACTGAAACTCACTCATTCCTACAGACTCACTCATTATTACACATTGACTCACACACACTCACTTAGTCTCACACACTCACTCGGTCTTACAAACACTCACTCTCACACACTCACTATCACTCTGACACACTATCACACCCACATGCTAACACACACTCACTCCTACACACTCTTTCACACTCAATAACCCACTCACTAATTCTTACACACCACCACTCACACACACTCACTCACAAACTCAAACTGACTGACACAATGACTCACACTGACATACACACACACACTGACTTGCTCACTCTTAAACAAACTCACCATTACACATTCAGTAACTTTTGACACAGTCACTCACTCACATACTCACACACAAACTCATTCACACTTACACACTCACTCACTTATACACTGACACAACCACTCACTCACGCTGTCCCCATCAAACACTCCCAGGACAGGTACAGCACGGGGTCAGATACAGAGTAAGGGTTCCTCTATGCTGTCCCCATCAAACACTCCCAGGACAGGTACAGCACGGGGTTAGATACAGAGTAAGGGTTCCTCTATGCTGTCCCCATCAAACACTCCCAGGGCAGCTACAGCATGGGGTTATTAACAGAGTAAAGCACCCTCTACACTGTCCCCATCAAACACTCCCAGGACAGGTACAGCACAGAGTTAGATACAGAGTAAAGCTCCCTCGCCACTGTCCCCATCAAACACTCCCAGGGCAGGTACAGCACGGGGTTAGATACAGAGTAAAGCACCCTCTACACTGTCCCCAGCAAACACTCCCAGGACAGGAACAGCACGGGGTTAGATACAGAGTAAAGCTCCCTCTACACTGTCCCCATCAAACACTTCCAGGACAGGTACAGCACGGGGTTAGATACAGAGTAAAGCAACCTCTACACTGTCCCCATCAAACACTCCCAGGACAGGTACAGCACGGGGTTAGATACAGAGTAAAGCAACCTCTACACTGTCCCCATCAAACACTCCCAGGACAGGTACAGCACGGGGTTAGGTACAGAGTAAAGCTCCCGCTACACTGTCCCCTGCAAACACTCCCAGGACAGGTACAGCACGGGGTTAGATACAGAGTAAAGCTCCCACTCCACTGTCCCCATCAAACACTCCCAGGACAGGTACAGCACAGGGTTAGATACAGAGTAAAGCTCCCTCTACACTGTCCCCAGCAAACACTCCCAGGACAGGTACAGCACGGGGTTAGATACAGAGTAAAGCTCCCTCTACACTGTCCCCATCAAACACTCCCAGGACAGGTTCAGCACGGGGTTAGATACAGAGTAAAGCACCCTCTACACTGTCCCCATCAAACACTCCCAGGACAGGTACAGCACGGGGTTAGATACAGAATAACGCTCCCTCTACACTGTCCCGATCAAACACTTCCAGGATAGGTACAGCACAGGGTCAGATACAGAGTAAAGCTCTCTCTACACTGTCCCCCATCAAACACTCCCAGGACAGGTACAGCATGGGGTTAGATACAGTGTGAAGCTCCCTCACACTGTCCCCATCAAACACTCCCAGGACAGGTACAGCATGGGGTTAGATACAGTGTAAAGCTCTCTCTACACTGTCCCCATCAAACACTCCCAGGGCAGGTACAGCACGGGGTTACATACTGAGTAAAGCACCCTCTACACTGTCCCCATCAAACACTCCCAGGACAGGTACAGCATGGGGTTAGGTACAGAGTAAAGCTCCCTCTACACTGTCCCCATCAAACACTCCCAGGACAGGTACAGCATGGGTTTCGATACAGAGTGAAGCTCCCTCTACACTGTCCCCATCAAACACTCCCAGGACAGGTACAGGACGGGGTTTGATACAGAGTAAAGCTCCCTCGACACTGTCCCCATCAAACACTCCCAGGACAGATACAGCACGGGGTTAGATACAGTGTAAAGCTCTCTCTACACTGTCCCCATCAAACACTCCCAGGGCAGGTACAGCACGGGGTTACAGACTGAGTAAAGCACCCTCTACACTGTCCCCATCAAACACTCCCAGGACAGGTACAGCATGGGTTTCGATACAGAGTAAAGCTCCCTCTACACTGTCCCCATCAAACACTCCCAGGACAGGTACAGCACAGGGTCAGATACAGAGTAAAGCTCTCTCTACACTGTCCCCCATCAAACACTCCCAGAACAGGTACAGCATGAGGTTAGATACAGAGTAAAGCTCCCTCTACACCGTCCCCATCAAACACTCCCAGGACAGGTACAGCATGGGGTTAGATACAGTGTGAAGCTCCCTCACACTGTCCCCATGAAACACTCCCAGGACAGGTACAGCATGGGGTTAGATACAGTTTAAAGCTCTCACTACACTGTCCCCATCAAACACTCCCAGGGCAGGTACAGCACGGTGTTACATACTGAGTAAAGCACCCTCTACACTGTCCCCATCAAACACTCCCAGGACAGGTACAGCATGGGGTTAGATACAGAGTAAAGCTCCCTCTACACTGTCCCCATCAAACACTCCCAGGACAGGTACAGCATGGGTTTCGATACAGAGTAAAGCTCCCTCTACACTGTCCCCATCAAACACTCCCAGGACAGGTACAGCACGGGGTTAGATACAGAGTAAAGCTCCCTCTACACTGTCCCCATCAAACACTCCCAGGACAGGTACAGTACGGGGTTAGATACAGAGTAAAGCTCCCTCTACACTGTCCCCATCAAACACTCCCAGGACAGGTTCAGCACGGGGTTAGATACAGAGTAAAGCACCCTCTACACTGTCCCCATCAAACACTCCCAGGACAGGTACAGCACGGGGTTAGATACAGAGTAAAGCTCCCTCTACACTGTCCCCATCAAACACTCCCAGGACAGGAACAGCACAGGGTCAGATACAGAGTAAAGCTCCCTCTACACTGTCCCCATCAAACACTCCCAGGACAGGTACAGCATGGGTTTCGATACAGAGTGAAGCTCCCTCTACACTGTCCCCATCAAACACTCCCAGGACAGGTACAGGACGGGGTTTGATACAGAGTAAAGCTCCCTCGACACTGTCCCCATCAAACACTCCCAGGACAGATACAGCACGGGGTTAGATACAGTGTAAAGCTCTCTCTACACTGTCCCCATCAAACACTCCCAGGGCAGGTACAGCACGGGGTTACATACTGAGTAAAGCACCCTCTACACTGTCCCCATCAAACACTCCCAGGACAGGTACAGCATGGGTTTCGATACAGAGTAAAGCTCCCTCTACACTGTCCCCATCAAACACTCCCAGGACAGGTACAGCACAGGGTCAGATACAGAGTAAAGCTCTCTCTACACTGTCCCCCATCAAACACTCCCAGAACAGGTACAGCATGAGGTTAGATACAGAGTAAAGCTCCCTCTACACCGTCCCCATCAAACACTCCCAGGACAGGTACAGCATGGGGTTAGATACAGTGTGAAGCTCCCTCACACTGTCCCCATGAAACACTCCCAGGACAGGTACAGCATGGGGTTAGATACAGTTTAAAGCTCTCACTACACTGTCCCCATCAAACACTCCCAGGGCAGGTACAGCACGGTGTTACATACTGAGTAAAGCACCCTCTACACTGTCCCCATCAAACACTCCCAGGACAGGTACAGCATGGGGTTAGATACAGTGTAAAGCTCTCTCTACACTGTCCCCATCAAACACTCCCAGGACAGGTACAGCATGGGTTTCGATACAGAGTAAAGCTCCCTCTACACTGTCCCCATCAAACACTCCCAGGACAGGTACAGCACGGGGTTAGATACAGAGTAAAGCTCCCTCTACACTGTCCCCATCAAACACTCCCAGGACAGGTACAGTACGGGGTTAGATACAGAGTAAAGCTCCCTCTACACTGTCCCCATCAAACACTCCCAGGACAGGTTCAGCACGGGGTTAGATACAGAGTAAAGCACCCTCTACACTGTCCCCATCAAACACTCCCAGGACAGGTACAGCACGGGGTTAGATACAGAGTAAAGCTCCCTCTACACTGTCCCCATCAAACACTCCCAGGACAGGAACAGCACAGGGTCAGATACAGAGTAAAGCTCTCTCTACACTGTCCCCCATCAAACACTCCCAGGACAGGTACAGCATGAGGTTAGATACAGAGTAAAGCTCCCTCTTCACCGTCCCCATCAAACTCTCCCAGGACAGGTACAGCATGGGGTTAGATGCAGTGTGAAGCTCCCTCACACTGTCCCCATCAAACACTCCCAGGACAGGTACAGCATGGGGTTAGATACAGTGTAAAGCTCTCTCTACACTGTCCCCATCAAACACTCCCAGGGCAGGTACAGCACGGGGTTAGATACAGAGTAAAGCTCCCTCTACACTGTCCCCATCAAACACTCCCAGGACAGGTACAGCATGGGGTTAGATACAGAGTAAAGCTCCCTCTACACTGTCCCCATCAAACACTCCCAGGACAGGTACAGCACAGGGTCAGATACAGAGTAAAGCTCTCTCTACACTGTCCCCATCAAACACTCCCAGGGCAGGTACAGCATGAGGTTAGATACAGAGTAAAGCACCCTCTACACTGTCCCCATCAAACACTCCCAGGACAGGTACAGCATGGGGTTAGATACAGTGTGAAGCTCCCTCTACACTGTCCCCATCAAACACACCCAGGACAGGTACAGCATGGGGTTAGATACAGAGTAAAGCTCCCTCTACACTGTCCCCATCAAACACTCCCAGGACAGGTACAGTACGGGGTTAGATACAGAGTAAAGCTCCCTCTACACTGTCCCCATCAAACACTCCCAGGACAGGTACAGCACGGGGTCAGATATCGAGCAGGGCTCTCTCTACACTATACTGTTTCCATTTTCTCACATCATATTTGCTTCTTTTCCAATTCACTTTAATTCTCTGCCATCTCGTTCTTGATCTTCTTAATAGTGGGAACCGTTTCTCCCTGTCTACTCTGTCCGGCACCCCCAAGAATTTGAACACCTCTATCTCATCTCCTCTTGGCCATTTCTCTCCGTGGAGAACAGACCCAACCTCTCCAATCTAACCTCATCACTGAAGTTTCTCATTCCTGAACCATTCTTGTGAACCTCCTCTGCACTCGCTCCAGTGTGTTCACATCCTTCCTACAGTGTGGCACCCAGAACTGTCCACAATATTCCAGCTGAGGTCTAACTAGTGTCTTGTATAAGTTCAGCCTTACCTCCGCGCTCTTGTACCAATGCGGGAAAATACTGAGCAGGTCAGGCAGCATCTATGGAGAGTGAAATATAATCTTGGACCAGGGCGACTGGCAGATAGACAGATAGAGAAAAGTCCACACACACAGTAACACACTTACCCTCACACAGACACCCTGCTCTAATCAGATAGGAAATGCGGCAGATGACTTCTCCATCGGTAACTGGAAGGTGATTAATTGGATTTCTCTTCAAAAAGACCAGCTCATATTTAAAAAGAATGGGTGGGTGGGAGGGTTGGTGCTTCCCAATCTTTTGTATTATTATTGGGCGGTGAATTTGGAGAAGATTGGGCAATGGTGGGGAGAGGAAGAAGCGGAATGGGTACAGGTGGTGGAAGAATCGTGTAAGGGGGCTAGTTTGCAGACTTCCGCTGCGGCTGCACTCCCATTTCCCCCGGGGAGGTTGACACAAAGCCCGGTGCTGGCATCTTCCTTCAACATCTGGAGCAAGCGGAGATGCCATTTTACTTTGGGAAACTTGACGGTGCAAGCCCCTATTTATGGAAACCACCGATTCACCCCAGCGGCAAGACTGGATACAATATTTAAACAGTGGCATAAAGCTGGGCTGAGACAGGTTACAGACTTGTTGTTGGAAAGTAGATTTGAAGAATTGAGGGAGAAACATAAAATGCAGAGGGAGGTGAAGTTTAATTATCTTCAATGATGAAACTTGGTGAAAAAGGAGTTGTCCTCGTTCGTTTGCCTACCGGAGAACAAGCTGCTGGAGAAATTGCTCCTCCCAGCTGAGTTGGTGATGGGAGAATTACTAACATTTACAGGTGGCTGATGGACAGAAAGAAAGCAGCGATTGAAGAGATGAAACAAAAGTGGAAGGAAGAGTTGGATATGGAGTTGGAATGGGGACTATGGAGTGAGATTATACACAGGGTCAATGCGACATCTTCATGTGCTCGGATGGGCTTGATACAATTCAAGGATGTACACAGGGGCCCATATGACACAGGAACGAATGAGCAGATTCCTCACAGAGGAAGAAGATAAATGTGAGAGTGTAAAGGAGGACCAGTTAACCATGTCCACATCTTCTGGTCACGTCCACGATTTGTGGGCTTCTGGCTCTCGCTATTTCAACACGAACAAAAGTTGTGGAGGTGGAAATATTACTGGGACCACGAGGCAATTTCTGGGGTGTCGGAAGTACCGGGACTAATAGGTGGGGACGGGGCCGATGTGGTGGCCTTTGTCACATTGATCGCCCGGAGGCTAATTTTATTGGAAGGGAAGTCAGAAGATCCGCCAAAAATATCGACATGGTTGAGGGATATTGCGGAATTCCTTAAACTTGAGAAACTAAAGTTAGCCCTTTGTGGCTCAGATGGGGGTTTCTGGACGAGATGGAAGCTGTTCTTGTCTCTATTTACAGATCTGTTTGTTGCCAGTGGGTAAGGGGAGGGAAGAGCGGAAAGGTTTAATGGAAATAAAGGAATAAATGTCAAATGAGGAGAATAGTATTTTGTTTGTGTTGTGACTGACTGATTGTTTGTATGTTGTTATGTCCGTCCTCATCGGAATGAAAATATTTTCAAAAAACACAGCAACAGTGACCACACTTATTAAAAAGTAGCTCACGGACTGCAAAATGTTTGAAGGTCATGAGTTAAAAGTCTTAAACTTAAACGTGGGAATGAGGGAGTTAATTCAACCTTTCCACAGGGGACGTAGGGGAATTTTCCACCATGATCACATTTCTGACTGGGGAATCTTGCTGTGCAATCAATATGCCTGCTGTCAGTGTGTACATGTTCAAGTAGAAAGAGAGAAAGAAATCCATCTTCAGAGACTCTGAACTTAATTTTGAAAGTGCCACCATTTTGGGGCTCTTCCTGTGCACAAGCTGCCAGCAGAATTCCCCAACTTAAAAACAAGGTGAGAGTGGAGAGTGACGGGCGAGTTAACAGAAAGCAGTTGGGGTTATCAAACTAACCGTTTTCATTCAATCCAAATTGTTTCATTATAAATTCTAATCTCATGAAATGACATCAGATGATTTCAGTGAAAAAATCCCATTGAACCTCCTTGTCTAATAAAATGATGTTGTTGCCGATGACCCTGTACTGATTGAGGAATAAGCTTAACATCTCACAGTGTGAATAAATCAAATTGAATCCAAATTTATAGAGCAGCTCATTGAAGAAATCTGTCTGTGAACAACATGTAAAATATGAAGTGAAACTTTGCAATGAGCTTTGTTTTTGTGGCCTGGAATCTTCTCTTAAAGACCCATCAAACATTCCCAGGACAGGTACTGCACGGGGTTAGATAAAGAGTAATGCTCCCTCGACACTGTCACCATCAAACACTCCCAGGGCAGGTACAGCACAGGGTCAGATACAGAGTAAAGCTCCCTCTACACTGTCCCCATCAAACACTCCCAGGACAGGTACAGCATGGTGTTAGATACAGAGTAAAGCTCCCTCTACACTGTCCCCAGCAAACACTCCCAGGACAGGTTCAGCATGGGGTTACAAAGGGAATAAATGTTCCTCTACAGTTTCCAAAACAGAAGCTGCCAGGATATTTACAGCAAGTAGAGGGAATGAGGCAATGTTTCCAAAGGAAGGGTTTTATTTTTAAAGAAGGTCGGAAATTATCAACGTAACAGAACTTATCCCAAATGATGATTTCTCCAATATCCAAATCCAAAACGATGCCGAATTCATTCCCATCCCACTTTTCTGGATACTCTGAAATAGATAAACAGAGAGATAATTAGCAATAACAGACCACGAGGAATAGGAGCAGGATCTAATTGAGGGATTCAGGGGTGTTTATATATAGAATAACAGATACCCGGGAGTGAGTTACAGACTGGAATCTAATTGAGGGATTCAGGGGTGTTTATATATAGAATAACAGGTACCTGGGAGTGAGTTACAGACTGGAATCTAATCGAGGGGTTCACAATGGTTTATATATTGAATAACAGATACCCGGGAGTGAGTTACAGACTGGAATCTAATCGAGCTCTCTAGTCGTGCAAGACTCGCTCACTCTTGCACACACTCACAGTTAACAGATACACTGCAGTGCGATACAGTGTGCAATCTAATCGAGTGGATTTAACTCACGCTTACACACTCACTCACACAGTCGTACACAATCACTCACTAACACACTCACTAACTCACTCTTACACACCCTGACTCACACTCGCTCACCATTACACACTCACTCACACTCTTATTCCTACACCCTCACTCATTATTACACACTCACTTACTCTCACACACTCACTCAGTCTCTCACACACACTCTCTCACACTTAAACACTCACTCACACCCCCCACTCACCTTTACACATTCAATCACACACACACTCACTCTCTTACACACTCACTCACACACTCACTCTTATACATTCACTCACACACACTGCTACAAACTCGCACTCACACTCCCTCACACACTTAATCATTCACTCTTACACACACACTCACCCCCACTATTACACGCACACACTCGCACACTCACTCATTCTTACACACTAACTCGCTCACACACTCAAATTCACTTACACAATCACACACACTGACTCGCTCACTCTTGCACACACTCACAGTTAAAAGATACACTGCAGTGCGATACAGTGTGCAATCTAATCGAGTGGATTTAACTCACGCTTACACACTCACTCACACTCACTTACACACTGAAACTCACTCATTCCTATAGACTCACTCATTATTACACACTGATTCCACACTCACTCACTCTCACACACTCACTCAATCAGTCTCACACACACACATACTCACACACTCTTGCACAATCACTCACTAACATACTCTCACTCATTAACTCACTCTTACACACCCCGACTCACACTCACTCACCATTACACAATCACTCACTCACACTCACTTACACACTGAAACTCACTCATTACTACAGACTCACTTATTATTGCACACTGATTCCACACTCACTCTCTCACACCCACTCACACACACCCACACCCACTCACACACACCCACTCACACACACTCACACACACCCACTCACACACACCCACACCCACTCACACACACCCACACACACTCACACACACTCACACACACCCACACCCACTCACACCCACTCACACACACCCACACCCACACACCCACACACCCACACCCACTCACACCCACTCACACACACCCACACCCACTCACACACACCCACACCCACTCACACACACCCACACCCACTCACACACACCCACACCCACTCACACACACCCACACCCACTCACACACACCCACACCCACTCACACACACCCACACCCACTCACACACACCCACACCCACTCACACACACCCACACCCACTCACACACACCCACTCACACACACCCACACCCACTCACACACACCCACACCCACTCACACACACCCACACCCACACCCACTCACACCCACCCACTCACACACACCCACACCCACTCACACACACCCACACCCACTCACACACACCCACACCGACACCCACTCACACACACCCACTCACACACACCCACACCCACTCACACACACCCACACCCACTCACACACACCCACACCCACTCACACACACCCACACCCACTCACACACACCCACACCCACACCCACACACACACACCCACACACACCCACACCCACACCCACTCACACACACCCACACCCACTCACACACACCCACACACACTCACACACACCCACACCCACTCACACACACCCACACCCACACCCACTCACACCCACCCACTCACACACACCCACACACACTCACACCCACACCCACTCACACCCACACCCACTCACACCCACACCCACTCACACCCACACCCACCCACACCCACACCCACTCACACCCACACCCACTCACACCCACACCCACTCACACCCACACCCACCCACACCCACTCACCCACACCCACTCACCCACACCCACTCACCCACACCCACTCACCCACACCCACTCACCCACACCCACTCACCCACACCCACTCACCCACACCCACTCACCCACACCCACTCACCCACACCCACTCACCCACACCCACTCACCCACACCCACTCACCCACACCCACTCACCCACACCCACTCCCCCACACCCACTCCCCCACACCCACTCCCCCACACCCACTCCCCCACACCCACTCCCCCACACCCACTCCCCCACACCCACTCCCCCACACCCACTCCCCCACACCCACTCCCCCACACCCACTCCCCCACACCCACTCCCCCACACCCACTCCCCCACACCCACTCCCCCACACCCACTCACCCACACCCACTCACCCACACCCACTCACCCACACCCACTCACCCACACCCACTCACCCACACCCACTCACCCACACCCACTCACCCACACCCACACCCACTCACCCACACCCACTCACCCACACCCACTCACCCACACCCACCCACACACCCACACCCACTCACCCACACCCACACCCACTCACCCACACCCACTCACCCACACCCACTCACCCACACCCACTCACCCACACCCACTCACCCACACCCACTCACCCACACCCACTCACCCACCCCCACTCACCCACCCCCACTCACCCACACCCACTCACCGACACCCACACCCACTCACCCACACCCACTCACACACACCCACTCACCCACACCCACTCACACACACCCACTCACACACACCCACTCACACACACCCACTCACACACACCCACTCACCCACACCCACTCACCCACCCACACCCACTCACCCACCCACACCCACTCACCCACCCCCACTCACCCACCCCCACTCACCCACACCCACTCGCCGACACCCACACCCACTCACCCACACCCACTCACACACACCCACTCACCCACACCCACTCACACACACCCACTCACACACACCCACTCACACACACCCACTCACACACACCCACTCACACACACCCACTCACACACACCCACTCACACACACCCACTCACACCCACCCACCCACTCACACACAATCACTCAGTCTTAAACACACTCACACTCACTCTCACACACACACTGTCACTCTGACACACTGTCACTCTGACACACTGTCACTCCCACATGCTAACTCACACTCACTCTTACATAATCACTCACACTCACCCCAACACAGTCAATCACATGCTCACTATTACATACAGATACACTCTTTCACTCTCAATAATCCACTCACTCATTCTTACACGCCAACTCTCTCACACACACACACACTCAAACTGACTTACACAATCACTCACTCTGACATACACACACAGACTCGCTCACTCTTACACACTCACCATTACACACTCACTCACATACTCATACACGCTAACTAATTCACACTTACACTCTCACTCACTTATACACTTACACAATCACTCACACTAACTCTTACATCCACACTCACTTTTACACACACACTAACTCACCCAATCACACACTCACTCTTACACCCCGACTCTGACACACTCTCTCACTCACACTCACTCAGTCATACATACTCAGGCACACACATCCTCACACATGCACTCACACGCTCACTCACTCACACACACTCACTCAGGATCAGACTCACTCTCACACAATTATTCACTCACACTCACTCACTCTTACACACGCACTCACTCTCGCTCACACACAGACTGACTCACTCATTCACACTAACTTACACACACTTACTCATTCACACTCACTCACACTCACTCACACATACTCAGACACTCACATCCTCACTCATACACTCACACTCACACATTCACTCACTCCTACACGCTCAATTACTCTCACTCAGACACAGACACACTCAGTTGATCACACTCACTTACACACAATTCCTCACTCACACTCACGCTTGCACAATCCTCTTACACTCACACTTACACACTCACACTTACACAAACACTATCATTCTTACACACTGTCTCACACGCACACAATCTTACATACTCACACTCACTCACATCCTCACTCACACACTCTTACACACTCATTCTTACATACGCACACACTTACACACACATACTCACTCACTTTTACACATTAACTCGCTCAGTCTTACACACACACCCACACTTGCAATCACTCACACTCACATACCCACTCACACACTAATCACTCACACACCAACCCGCTCACAACCACGCCCACAGACTCGCACATTCACATTCACTCACACGCTCACTCTTATACACTCAGTCACTCTTATTCAAACACACTCTTCACACACTTACACACACAGACTCGTACTGACTCACTCTCACACACACTAGTTCTCACCAATTCTCACTCTTACACTCACTCACTGTATGACACACTCACATCCACACCGACTCTGACACACTCATTCACTGTTATACACACTCACTCAGACACTGGGGCGCAGAGCGAGTGGCGCAGCGAGGGAGAGGGACGCTGCAAGGGAGAGGCACGCAGCGAGAGAGAGGGGGACGCAGCGAGAGAGAGGGGGACGCAGCGAGAGAGAGGGGGACGCAGCGAGAGAGAGGGGGACGCAGCGAGAGAGAGGGGGCCGCAGCGAGAGAGAGGGGGCCGCAGCGAGAGAGAGGGGGCCGCAGCGAGAGAGAGGGGGCCGCAGCGAGAGAGAGGGGGCCGCAGCGAGAGAGAGGGGGCCGCAGCGAGAGAGAGGGGGCCGCAGCGAGAGAGAGGGGGCCGCAGCGAGAGAGAGGGGGCCGCAGCGAGAGAGAGGGGGCCGCAGCGAGAGAGAGGGGGCCGCAGCGAGAGAGAGGGGGCCGCAGCGAGAGAGAGGGGGCCGCAGCGAGAGAGAGGGGGCCGCAGCGAGAGAGAGGGGGCCGCAGCGAGAGAGAGGGGGCCGCAGCGAGAGAGAGGGGGCCGCAGCGAGAGAGAGGGGGCCGCAGCGAGAGAGAGGGGGCCGCAGCGAGAGAGAGGGGGCCGCAGCGAGAGAGAGGGGGCCGCAGCGAGAGAGAGGGGGCCGCAGCGAGAGAGAGGGGGCCGCAGCGAGAGAGAGGGGGCCGCAGCGAGAGAGAGGGGGCCGCAGCGAGAGAGAGGGGGCCGCAGCGAGAGAGAGGGGGCCGCAGCGAGAGAGAGGGGGCCGCAGCGAGAGAGAGGGGGCCGCAGCGAGAGAGAGGGGGACGCAGCGAGAGAGAGGGGGACGCAGCGAGAGAGAGGGGGACGCAGCGAGAGAGAGGGGGACGCAGCGAGAGAGAGGGGGACGCAGCGAGAGAGAGGGGGACGCAGCGAGAGAGAGGGGGACGCAGCGAGAGAGAGGGGGACGCAGCGAGAGAGAGGGGGACGCAGCGAGAGAGAGGGGGACGCAGCGAGAGAGAGGGGGACGCAGCGAGAGAGAGGGGGACACAGCGAGAGAGAGGGGGACACAGCGAGAGAGAGGGGGACACAGCGAGAGAGAGGGGGACACAGCGAGAGAGAGGGGTCAGAGAGGGAGAGGTACACAGCGAGAGAGACATGGAGAGGGCCATACATAGAGGGAGAGGGACACAGAGAGAGTGACACAGAGAGAAAGAGTTACTCAGTAAAAGAGAGGGATAGAGTGAGATAGAAGGACACAGAGAGAGACAGGGACACAGAGGGAGAGAGGGATACAGAGATGGACAGAGAGAGGGGGCCACACAGAGCGAGGGACACACACAGAAAGAGGTACACAGCGGGTCAGGATGTGAGGTTTCGGGGACGTGAGTGGGTCAGGATGTGAGGGTTTGGGGACATGAGGATGTGATGGTGTGAGGGTGCCAGGACGTGAGGCAGTCAGGACATTGGGGTTATTAAACTGACCGTTTTCATTGAATCCAAATTGTTTCATTATAAATTCCAATCTCAGGAATTGACATCAGTGGATTTCAGTGAAAAATCCCATTGAACCTCCTTGTCTAATAAAATGATGTTGTTGCCGATGACCCTGTATTGATTCAGGAATAAGCTTAACATCTCAGTGAGAAAAAGTCAAATTGAATCCATATTTATAGAGCAGCTCATTGAAGAAATCTGTCTGTGAACAACAGGTAAAATATGAAGTGAAACTTTGCAATGAGCTTTGTTTTTGTGGCCAGGAATCTTCTCTTAAAATGGAGGCAGAAATGAAGTTGTGTTTAACTCACATTCTGTGATTTCTTGCTGGTTTTTACTCATTCTATGGAAAGCCTTTCTAAGGCGACAGACGAATAGTCATTCCAAATACGTCAGAAATTCAGAGGGAAACAAATGTTAACCCAAAGACAGAAATAAGGACAGGACAGAATCTGTTGTTGACTGCTGAATTAACATAACCATAGACAGGACAAGTGTCTTCCTTAGCAGACACAGGAACCACACCGAGGGGGACATTGCTGACAGAAAGTCGGGGGTGGGGTCTGCACACAGGTCACTGAGGAGATCTCAGTCCAAACTGTTTCCAATCATTTCCCAAATGTTTGACAACATTTGTGGCACTTCCAAAATTTAAGGTACTTTGCTGTCTGTATTCTGTGAATCCAGCTGTGAAATATCTTCACTTCAATGTCTTTTCCCCAACACTATCCCCATATCCCTTTATGTCAATGCGATTTAGAAATCAGTCAATTTCTGCTATAAACTTAGTCAATATCTTTCCATCTTTGAGAGTGGAGAAATCACCAGGAATGTGGGATTTGATCTCCAGGGTTAGGTTGGAGAAACAGGGCTCATTCAGGCCCTATTGAACCAATTTCTCCTCCTAGGACAGTCCGGCAACCTCCCTATCAGACGATTGACCCTCCGCTGCACTCTCTCTTTGACAACTATATCCTTTCTCAGTTAGGGAGACCGAAACTATACGCAATACTCCAGGTGTGGTCTCACCAAGGCCTTGTGTAACTGCAGGAAGACATCTCCACTTCTGAATTCAAATCCCTCTTGCAATGAAGGCCAACGTGTCATTGGCCTTCTTAACTGCTTGCTGCACCCCCCTCTCCTCTTTCAGTGACTGGTGTACAAGCTCCATTTGTACATCCACATTGCCCAACATATCATGTTTAAATACAACTCTTTCCTTCAGTTTTTGTTTGACACTAACTTGGACAACTGTCCGAATTGTCTCAGTGTTGTGCTCACATAAAATGGCCACAGTTAAGTAACTTAAAATGGCTGACTGCTGATCGTGGATTTGTTTAGACAGATTCTCAGAGAGAGATAGAGAGATGCAGAGACAGATAAGATGGGGAGACTAACAGAATACATCAATTCAAGATTCAGAATCTCCATCAAACACTGTTAGCAAAAGTCCATCATGGGGTTACATACAGATTACACATCCCTCTAAACCGTCCCCATCAAACACTCCAAGGGCAGCTACATTACGATGATGTATACAGAGTAAAGCTTCCTCGACGCTGTCCCCATCAAACACTCCCAGGACAGGTACAGCACGGGGTTAGATACAGAGTAAAGCTCCCTCTACACTGTCCCCATCAAACACACCCAGGACAGGTACAGCACGGGGTTAGATACAGAGTAAAGCTCCCTCTACACTGTCCCCATCAAACACTCCCAGGACAGGTACAGCACGGGGTTAGATACAGTGTAAAGCTCCCTCTACATTCTCCCCATCAAACACACCCAGGACAGGTACAGCACGGGGTTAGATACAGAGTAACGCTCCCTCTACACTGTCCCCATCAAACACTCCCAGGACAGGTACAGTACGAGGTTGGATACAGAGTAAAGCTCCCTCTGCACTGTCCCTATCAAACACTCCCAGGGCAGCTACAGCACGGGGTTAGATACAGAGTAAAGCTCCCTCTACACTGTCCCATCAAACACTACCAGGACAGGTGCACCACGGGGTTACAAACGGAATAAATGTTCCTCTCCAATTTCCACAACAGAAGCTGCCAGGATATTTACAGCAAGTAGAGGGAATGAAGCAATGTTTTCAAAGGAAGGGTTTTATTTTGAAAAGAGATCGCAAATTATCAACATAACAGAACTGACCCCAAATGATGATTACTCCAATATCCAAATCAAAAACAATGCAGAATTCATTCCCATCCCACTTTTCCGGATAATCTTAAATAGATAAACATAGAAATAATTAGCAATGACAGACCACAAGGAATAGGAGCAGGACTGGTCCATTCAGCCCTTCGAACTCACTCCACCAGTCAATATGATCATGGAGATTCTTCCATTTCAACACCGTCTTCCTGCCCTATCCACGTGCCTCTTGTTGATCCATCAATCGCAGTCCAGAACCGGCTCAATGACTGAGTCTCCACATTCCTTTGGGATAGAGAATTCCCAGGATTCACCACCATCTGAGTGACAAAATTCCTCCTCATCTCAGTCCGGCATATCGTTGGTTAATACACAGAATAGATTATATCTGGGAATGAATTACAGACTGCAATCTAATGGAGGGCTTCGGGATAGATTATATACAGAATAACAGATACCCGGGAGTGAGTTACAGACTGGAAACTAATCGAGGGGATCAGGATAGTTTATATATAGAATAACAGATACCCGGGAGTGAGTTACAGACTGGAATCTAATCGAGGGCTTCGGGATAGTTTATATATAGAATAACTGATACCCGGGAGTAAGTGACAGACAGGAATCTAATTGAGGGGTTCAGGATAGTTTATATATAGAATAACAGATACCCAGGAGTGAGTTACAGACTGGAATCTAATCGAGGGGTTCAGGATAGTTTATATAAAGAATAACAGATACCCAGGAGTGCGTTACAGACTGGAATCTAATCGAGGGGTTCTGGATGGTTTATATACAGAATAACAGATACCCAGGAATGAGTTACAGACTGGAATCTAATCGAGGGGTTCAGGATAGTTTACATATAGAATAACAGATACCCGGGAGTGAGTGACAGGCTGGAATCTAATCGAGGGGTTCAGGATAGTTTACATATAGAATAACAGATACCTGGGAGTGAGTGACAGGCTGGAATCTAATCGAGGGGTTCAGGATAGTTTATATAGAGAATAGGACGAAGTCTTACAACACCAGGTTAAAGTCCAACTGGTTTGTTTCGATGTCACTAGCTTTCGGAGCGCTGCTCCGTCCTCAGGTGAATCCTGCCACCTGAGGAAGGAGCAGCGCTCCGAAAGCTAGTGACATCGAAACAAACCTGTTGGACTTTAACCTGGTGTTGTAAGACTTCGTACTGTGCTCACCCCAGTCCAACGCCGGCATCTCCACATCATATATAGAGAATAACAGATACCCAGGAGTGTGTTACAGAGTGAAACCAAATTGAGGGGTTAGATTTAACTCACTCTTACACACTCACTCACACCCTGACACAATCGCTCACTAACACACACTATCACGCACTTAATTACGAAATCACGCTTACACACCCTGATGCACACTTGCTCACTATTACACACTCGCTCACACACTGAAACTCAATTATTCCTACACACTCACTCATTATTACACACTGACTTACTCTCACACTCTCACTTACACATTCACACCACTCACTCAGTCTTACACACACTCATTCTCTCATACGTAAGCACTCACTTGCACACTCACTCACACTCCCTCACTCACTCTTACACATTCCTTCACACACACACACACTCGCTGTTACACTCACTCACTCTCACTCACTCACTCACACCCACTATTACACACACACTCGCACACTCACTCACCTACTCACTCATTGTTCCACACTAACTCGCCCACACACTCAAACTCACTTACACAATCACTCACACTGACATACACACACACACTGACTTGCTCACTCTTACACAAACTCACCATTACACATTCAGTAACTCTTGACACAGTCACTCACTCACATACTCACACACTAACTAATTCACACTTACACACTCACTCACTTATACACTGACACAACCACTCACTCACGCTGTCCCCATCAAACACTCCCAGGACAGGTACAGCAAAGGGTTAGATACAGAGTAAGGGTTCCTCTATGCTGTCCCCATCAAAAACTCCCATGGCAGCTACAGCACGGGGTTAGATACAGAGTAAAGCACCCTCTACACTGTCCCCATCAAACACTCCCAGAACAGGTACAGCACAGAGTTAGATACAGAGTATAGCTCCCTCTACACTGTCCCCAGCAAACACTCCCAGGACAGGTAGAGCACGGAGTTAGATACAGAGTAAAGCTCCATCTACACTGTCCCCAGCAAACACTCCCAGGACAGGTACAGCACGGGGTTCGACAGAGTAAAACTCCCTCTACACTGTCCCCATCAAACACTCCCAGGACAGGTACAGCATGGGGTTAGATACAGAGTAAAGCAACCTCTACACTGTCCCCATCAAACACTCCCAGGACAGGTACACCACGGAGTTTTATACAGAGTAAATCTCCCTCTACACTGTTCCCAGCAAACACTCCCGGGGCAGGTACAGCACGGGGTTAGATACAGAGCAAAGCACCCTCTACACTGTCCCCAGCAAACACTCCCAGGGCAGGTACAGCACGGGGTTAGATACAGAGCAAAGCACCCTCTACACTGTCCCCAGCAAACACTCCCAGGGCAGGTACAGCACGGGGGTTAGAAACAGAGTAAAGCTCCCTCTACACTGTCCCCATCAAACACTCCCAGGACAGGTACGGCACGGGGTTAGATACAGAGTAAAGCTCCCTCTACACTGTCCCCAGCAAACACTCCCAGGACAGGTACAGCACGGGGTTAGATACAGAGTAAAGCTCCCTCTACACTGTCCCGATCAAACACTCCCAGGACAGGTACAGCACAGGGTTAGATACAGAGTAAAGATCCCTCTACACTGTCCCCAGCAAACGCTCCCAGGACAGGTACAGCACGGGGTTAGATACAGAGTAAAGCTCCCTCTACACTGTCCCCATCAAACACTCCCAGGACAGGTTCAGCACGGCGTTAGATACAGAGTAAAGCTCCCTCTACACTGTCCCCATCAAACACTACCAGGACAGGTGCACCACGGTGTTACAAACGGAATAAATGTTCCTCTCCAATTTGCACAACAGAAGCTGCCAGGATATTTACAGCACGTAGTGGGAATGAGGCAATGTTTTCAAAGGAAGGGTTTTATTTTAAAAGAAGATAGTGAATTCTCAACAGAACACAACTTACCCCAAATGATGATTTCTCCAGTATCCAAATCCAAAACGATGCCGAATTCATTCCCATCCCACTTTTCCGGATAATCTTAAATAGATAAACAGAGAGATAATTAGCAATAACAGACCACAAGGAATAGGAGCAGGACTGGGCCATTCAGCCGTTCGAGCTCAGCGAGAGTGAGTGAGGGACGCAGCGAGAGAGAGTGAGGGACGCAGCGAGAGAGAGTGAGGGACGCAGCGAGAGAGGGTGAGGGACGCAGCGAGAGAGGGTGAGGGACGCAGCGAGAGAGAGTGAGGGACGCAGCGAGAGAGAGTGAGGGACGCAGCGAGAGAGAGTGAGGGACGCAGCGAGAGAGAGTGAGGGACGCAGCGAGAGAGAGTGAGGGACGCAGCGAGAGAGAGTGAGGGACGCAGCGAGAGAGAGTGAGGGACGCAGCGAGAGAGAGTGAGGGACGCAGCGAGAGAGAGTGAGGGACGCAGCGAGAGAGAGTGAGGGACGCAGCGAGAGAGAGTGAGGGACGCAGCGAGAGAGAGTGAGGGACGCAGCGAGAGAGAGTGAGGGACGCAGCGAGAGAGAGTGAGGGACGCAGCGAGAGAGAGTGAGGGACGCAGCGAGAGAGAGTGAGGGACGCAGCGAGAGAGAGTGAGGGACGCAGCGAGAGAGAGTGAGGGACGCAGCGAGAGAGAGTGAGGGACGCAGCGAGAGTGAGTGAGGGACGCAGCGAGAGTGAGTGAGGGACGCAGCGAGAGAGAGTGAGGGACGCAGCGAGAGAGAGTGAGGGACGCAGCGAGAGAGAGTGAGGGAGGCAGCGAGAGAGAGTGAGGGACGCAGCGAGAGAGAGTGAGGGACGCAGCGAGAGAGAGTGAGGGATGCAGCGAGAGAGAG
>NC_092710.1:35057566-35082566 GCF_047496885.1 Scyliorhinus torazame
GGAGGGAGAGGGACAGGGAGAGAGGGGGACAGGGCGAGAGGGGGACAGGGAGAGAGGGGGACAGGGAGAGGGAGGGGGACAGGGAGAGAGAGGGGGTCAGGGAGAGAGAGGGGGACAGGGAGAGAGAGGGGGACAGGCAGGGAGAGAGAGAGGGTCAGGGAGGGAGAGGGACAGGGAGAGAGGGGGACAGGGAGAGAGAGGGGGACAGGGAGAGAGAGGGGGTCAGGGAGAGAGAGGGGGACAGGGAGAGAGAGGGGGACAGGGAGAGAGAGGGGGACAGGGAGAGAGAGGGGGACAGGGAGAGAGAGGGGGACAGGGAGAGAGAGGGGGACAGTGAGAGAGAGGGGGACAGGGAGAGAGAGGGGGACAGGGAGAGAGAGGGGGACAGGGAGAGAGAGGGGGACAGGGAGAGAGAGGGGGACAGGGAGAGAGAGACGCAAATAGAAAGAGTGCGTTAGTGTGTAAGTGGGAGTGTGTACGTGAGTGTGAGTGAGTGCGCGTGAGTGAGTACGAATGAGTGTGTGTGTAAGAATAAATGTGTGTGCATAAGAATGAGTGTAAGCATCTGTGTGAGTGAGCGAGTGAGTGTGTAACAGTGAGTGTGTGTGTGTAAGCATCAGTGTGAGCGCGTGTGAGTGAGCACGTGTGCACGAATGCGTGCGCGCAAGTCATTTTGTGTGTGTGTGTGTGTGTAAGTGAGGCAGTGCGTGAGAGTGTGAATGAGTGCGTGTGCATGTGTACGAGCGAGGGGCGCACAGAGAGCGAGGGGCGCACCGAGAGCGAGGGGCGCACCGAGAGCGAGGGGCGCACCGAGAGCGAGGGGCGCCCCGAGAGCGAGGGGCGCACCGAGAGCGAGGGGCGCACCGAGAGCGAGGGACGCACCGAGAGCGTGGGACGCACAGAGAGCGTGGGACGCACAGAGAGCGTGGGACGCACAGAGAGCGTGGGACGCACAGAGAGCGTGAGCGAGGGGCGCACAGAGAGCGTGGGACGCACAGAGAGCGTGGGACGCACAGAGAGCGTGGGGTAAAGCTCCCTCTACATTGTCCCCAGCAAACACACCCAGGACAGGTAGAGCACGGGTTTAGATACAGAGTAAAGCACCCTCTACACTGTCCCCATCAAACACTTCCAGGACAGGTACAGCACTGGGTGAAATACAGTAAAAAGCTCCCTCTACACTATCACCATCAAACAGTCCCAAGATAGGTACAGCACGGGGTTAGATACAGAGTAAAGCTCCCTCTACACTGTCCCCATCAAACACTCCCACACAAGTACAGCACGGGGTTAGATACAGAGTAAAGCTCCCTCCACGTCGTCCCCATCAAACAGTTCCAGGACAGGTACAACACGGGGTTAGATACAGAATAAAGCTCCCTCTACACTGTCCCCATTAAACATTAACAGGACAGGTACAGCATAAGGTTAGATAAAGAGTAAAGCTCCTTCTGCACTGTCCCCATCAAATACTTCTCGGACAGGTACAGCACGGGGTGAGATACAGAGTAAAGCTCCCTCTAGACTGTCCCCATCAAACACTCCCAAGACAGGTACAGCACGCGGTGAGATACAGAGTAAAGCTCTGGGGCAGCATGGTAGCATTGTGGATCGCACAATTGCTTCACAGCTCCAGGGTCCCAGGTTCGATTCCGTCTTGGGTCACTGTCTGTGCGGAGTCTGCACATGCTCCCCGTGTGTGCGTGGGTTTCCTCTGGGTGCTCCGGTTTCCTCCCACAGTCCAAAGATGTGCAAGTTAGGTGGATTGGCCATGCTAAATTGCCCTTAGTGTCCAAAATTGTCCAGATGTAGCTCCCTCTACATCTGTCCTCACCAAATACTCCCAGGAGAGGTACATAGGAACAGGAATGGGCCATTCAGCTGATCTGCCTTAGCGACTAGACCACCTTAATCAATAACCTATTTTAATAATCCGATACAAAGCCCTGGATGACTTTATTTCCCAGCAGCATCAGTAGCTGTAAATCCTGCTCTCCACGGTGTGAGAAATATTACTGCATTAGAGAATGTCATTGTGAATATTACCTTGTAATATATAACCTTTCTCATCCACATCTCTATTGAGAACACATTAGCTCCTTTCCCAGTGATCACTGCAGTTGACCCCGTCACTGTTTATACTATAAGCTCTTGTCCCAGTTAATACTACATTACACCACACTGCTGTGGACACTACAATTAACAGTTTTGGAGTGCTGACTACCATGTACCCAGGGTAAGAGCCTGTGGGACTACCATGTATAATAATCTTTATTGTCACACGTAGGCTGACATTAACACTGCAATGAAGTTACTGTGAAAATCCCCGAGTCGCCACATTCCGGCGCCTGTTCGGGTATACAGAGGGAGAATTCAGAATGTCCAAATTACCTAACAGCACGTCTTTCAGACTTGTGGGAGGAAACCGGAGCTCCCGGAGGAAACCCACACAGACACAGGGAGAACATGCCAAGAATCGAACCCGGGACCCTGGAGCTGTGAAGCCACAGTGCTACCCTCTGTGCTACAGTGCCGCGTAATGAGTCACACACACACAACCTCCCACCCCACCCAAGACACACAAACACGTGTACAGACAAACACAAACTCACACACAGACACAAACTCAGACAGGCTGCGTCATTACATCTTTCAAATGGAGCGAGATCCATTCTCCACCTTTAACTTGGAGTGGTGTATCTGGCCTGTGTGTGACCCAAGTTACACACTGACTCTGAACATCCTCACAACAGCTTGGGGACAGACTTTTCGAAAGCACTTTTCATAACCTTTGGGTATCACAAACTGCTTCACAGGCAATGGAGCCCTTTTGAAATCGAGTCAGTGGTAATTTAGGAAATGGACCAGCTAATTTCAGAGAGACACACAGAAACAGGATGAGATTGTGCTGTACATGTTTCACAGCTGACACTGAGACACACACGAGATGTACAATATCAATTATTATTCTGAAGCATGTGATTAAATCACCCTTAAACTAAATTCCAGTGTTTCAGAGTAAAGCTTTATCTGCACTGTCCATCAAACACTCACAACCAAAATACTGTCTGGGCTTAAATACAGAGTCAAAATCCCTCTGTCCTGTCCAAAGAATTTTTCATTGCAGATAGTTATTTTTATTTTATGGAAAAGCAGAACTCAAATTGCACCGAATCCCAGGGTGGACTCTTGCTTATTTCAGCCCTTCACATTTAAACATGAAGTTTAAGCTCCGATTTCAGGTGTCTGCTTGTCTCTGTTTGTATATTCTCTGTTATTGTTGTTTTGTCACTTGTCTGAAGTATTTGAATAATAGGCCTTGGTTGATCAATCCTTTATCTCAGCACATGGAAGTTGTGAATCTTCAAGGCTGTCAGTCTGAGAAAGATAACAAAAAACTACATCCTTTGATCAATCCATTCCCCAACCCTAAATAGATCTCACACATTTCCATAATGCAGGAATATCTCCATCAAAACTTCTAATCATTTCCCAATACTCTTGTTAACACTTGCCTGTATAACCTAAATTCCACTGACAGATTCCGAAAGCTGCACAGAAAAATGACTGGTTATTTTAAACTTTGAAACAAAACTATTTGAACTTGTGCTTCAATCCTATTATACAGAAAGGTTGTCCCTGTGGGCTGACAGTTTCTCAGTAAGACTGAAACATTGAGGTACGCCTCGCACTGCACTTGACAACATTTGTGGCACTTCCAAAATCTACGATACATTGCTGTCTGTATTGTGTGAATCTAGCTGTGAAATATCTGTACAGTTTAAACTTCCAATGTTTCTGTCTTCTCATCATTTAAAAAGATCACGGTTCTATCCTTTTTAAGTCTAAAGCACATCATCTAAACCTTTCCCAACACTGAAACACGTCCACCAGTTCAGTCTACTGCCAAAACGATAATATCTCCCTGCAATTTGATATTTCCAGCTATGTTGCTTACAACGCTGTCTAATGTTTGGTGTCATTGGCAAACTGGGATGTGTAGCATTCTATCAAATGGTCTTAAATGGCTAATATATATGTGTGTGTGTGCGCCAATGTGTGTGTACACGCATGTGTCTATGCACGCATGTGTGTGTATGTATGCATGTATCTGGACCCGTGTATGTATCAGTCAGTGTGTGCACGCGCATGTGTGTATCTGTGAACCTGTGTGTGTATACGCATTTAAGTCTCAAAGGAAAATATGAGCAGGTGTAGGCGATTTGGCCCATCGAGTCTGCTCCACCATTCAAACAGATCCTGGCACGCACAGACGCACGCACACTCACACACACATTCCTATTGCATTATACACACACGATTTGTGTCTGGAACATGCTCAATGATTGAGCTTCCACAACCCTCTGGATTCTCCACCCTCTTAATGAAGAAATTCATCCTCATCTCAGTCTGCAATGGTCTACCCCTGATTCTGAGCATTCATGTCAAGAGGGCGAGAAGACAAGACCAGGGATCTACTTCTGAGGCTGGAAAAGGCTCTGGTCAGATCCCATTTGGAGTATTGTGAGCAGTTTTGGGCCCGGTATCTAAGGAAGGATGTGCTGGCCTTGGAAAGGGTCCAGAGGAGGTTCACAAGAATGGTCCCTGGAATGAAGAACCTGTCGTATGAGGAATGGTTGAGGACACTGGGTCTGTATTCGTTGGCGGTCAGAAGGATGAGGGGGGATCTTATTGAAACTTACAGGATACTGCGAGGCCTGGATAGAGTGGACGTGGAGAGGATGTTTCCACTTGTAGGAACAATTAGAAGCAGAGGACACCATCTCAGACTAAAGGGACGATCCTTTTAAACAGAGATGAGGAGGAATTTCTTCAGCCAGAGGGTGGTGAATCTGTGGAACTCTTTGCCGCAGAAGGGTGTGGTGGCCAAATCACTGAGTATCTCTAAGACAGAGATAGATAGGTTCTTGATCAATAAGGGGGTCAGGGGTTATGGAGAGAAGGCAGGAGAATGGGAATTAGAAAAATATTACCCATGATTGAATGGCGGAGCAGACTCGATGGGCCGAGTGTCCTAATTCTGCATCTATGTCTTATGGTTTGAGACTGTGCCCCCCTCCCCCTGGTTCTAATCTCACCAGTCAGAATGATCATCCAACCTACATCTATCTTGTGATGCCCCGTATGAATTGTGTATGTTTCAAGATCACCTCTCATTTTTCGGCACTCTCGGGAACACGGGTACATTTTCCTCAATCTCTCCTCATCAGACAACTTCACCATCCCAGGGATTCGTCTGGTGAATCTCCGTTACACTCCTTCTACAGCAAGTATATCCTTCCTTATATATGGAGAACAAAACTCTACACAATGGTCCAGGTGTGTTGTGACCAAGGCTCTGAAAAATTGCAGCAAGTCATCTTAACCCCTGTACTAATAACCCGAGCGATAAAAGTTAACGTACCATTGGACCTCCTGATTGCTTAATGTACCCGCACGCTAGCGTTTAGTGACCCATGAATAAGGAGTTAGATACAGAGTAAGGTTTCCTCTACACTGTCCACATCAAACACTCCCAGGACAGGGACAGCACGGGGTTAGATACAGAGTTAAGCTCCCTCTACACTGTCCCCACATCAAACACTCCCAGGGCAGGGACAGCACGGGGTCAGATATAGAGTACAGCTCCCTCTACACTGTCCCCATCAAACACTCCCAGGACAGGTACAGCACGGGGTTAGATACAGAGTAGGGGTTCCTCTATGTTGTCCCCATCAAACACTCCCAGTACAGGTACAGCACAGGGTTAGATACAGAGTAAAGCTCCCTCTACACTGTCCCCATCAAACACTCCCAGTACAGGTACAGCACGGGGTTAGATACAGAGTAAAGCTCCCTCTACACTCTCCCCATCAAACACTCCCAGGACAGGTACAGCACGGGGTTAGATATAGAGTAAAGCTCCCTCTGCACTGACCCCATCAAACACTTCCAGGACAGGTGCAGCATGGTGTTAGATACAGAGTAAAGCTCCCTCTACACTGCCCCATCAAACACTCGCAGGACAGGTACAGCACGGGGTTAGAAAGAGAGTAAAGCTCCCTCTACACTGCCCCATCAAACACTCCCAGGACAGGTACAGCACGGGGTTAGATACAGAGTAAAGCTCCCACTACACTGTCCCATCAAACACTACCAGGACAGGTGCACCACGGGGTTACAAACGGAATAAATGTTCCTCTCCAATTTCCACAACAGACGCTGCCAGGATATTTACAGCAAGTAGAGGGAATGAAGCAATGTTTTCAAAGGAAGGGTTTTATTTTGAAAAGAGATCGCAAATTATCAACATAACAGAACTGACCCCAAATGATGATTACTCCAATATCCAAATCCAAAACGATGCCGAATTCATTTCCATCCCACTTTTCCGGATAATCTTAAATAGATAAACATAGAAATAATTAGCAATGACAGACCACAAGGAATAGGAGCAGGACTGGTCCATTCAGCCCTTCGAACTCACTCCACCAATCAATATGATCATGGAGATTCTTCCATTTCAACACCGTCTTCCTGCCCTATCCCCGTGCCTCTTGTTGATCAATCAATCGCAGTCTAGAACCGGCTCAATGACTGAGTCTCCACATCCCTCTGGGATAGAGAATTCCCAGGATTCACCACCATCTGAGTGACAAAATTCCTCCACATCTCAGTCCGGCATATCGTTGGTTAATACACAGAATAGATTATATCTGGGAATGAATTACTGACTGCAATCTAATGGAGGGCTTCGGGATAGATGATATACAGAATAACAGATACCCAGGAGTGAGTTACAGACTGGAATCTAATCGAGGGCTTCGGGATAGTTTATATATAGAATAACAGATACCCGGGAGTGAGTGACAGACAGGAATCTAATCGAGGGGTTCAGGATAGTTTATATATAGAATAACAGATACCCAGGAGTGAGTTACAGACTGGAATCTAATCGAGGGGATCAGGATAGTTTATATATAGAATAACAGATACCCAGGAGTGAGTTACAGACTGGAATCTAATCGAGGGGTTCAGGATAGTTTATATAGAGAATAGTACAAAGTCTTACAACACCAGGTTAAAGTCCAACAGGTTTGTTTCGATGTCACTAGCTTTCGGAGCACTGCTCCTTCCTCAGGTGAATCCTGCCACCTGAGGAAGGAGCAGCGCTCCGAAAGCTAGTGACATCGAAACAAACCTGTTGGACTTTAACCTGGTGTTGTAAGACTTCGTACTGTGCTCACCCCAGTCCAACGCCGGCATCTCCACATCATATGTAGAGAATAACAGATACCCGGGAGTGAGTTACAGACGGGAATCTAATCGATGGGTTCAGGATAGTTTATATGGAGAATAACAGATACCCGGGAGTGAGTTACAGACTGGAATCTAATCGAGGGGTTCAGGATAGTTTATATGGAGAATAACAGATACCCGGGAGTGCGTTACAGACTGGAATCTAATCGAGGGGTTCAGGATAGTTTATATATAGAATAACAGATACCCGGGAGTGAGTTACAGACTGGAATCTAATCGAGGGGTTCAGGATAGTTTATATGGAGAATAACAGATACCCAGAAGTGCGTTACAGAGTGAAACCAAATTGAGGGCTTAGATTTAACTCACTCTTACACACTCACTCACACCCTGACACAATCGCTCACTAACACACACTATCACGCACTTAATAACTAAATCACGCTTACACACCCTGACGCACACTTGCTCACTATTACACACTCGCTCACACACTGAAACTCAATTATTCCTACACCCTCACTCATTATTACACACTGACTTACTCTCACACTCTCACTTACACATTCACACCACTCACTCAGTCTTACACACACTCATTCTCTCATACGTAAGCACTCACTTGCACACTCACTCACACTCCCTCACTCACTCTTACACATTCCTTCACACACACACACACTCGCTCTTACACACTCACTCACTGATACACACTCACTCACTCGCTCATACACACTCACTCACACCCACTCATTCTTCCACACTAACTCGCCCACACACTCAAACTCACTTACACAATCACTCACACTTACATACTCACACACTGACTCACTCACTCTTACACACAGTCACCCTAACACACACTCACTGTTAACAGATATACTGGAGTGCAACACAGTGTGCAATCTAATTGAGGGGGTAGATTTCACTCACACTCTCACACACACTTACACACTCGCTCACACACTTACACAATCACGCACTAACACTCACTCACTAACTCACTCTTACACACCTGTGTCACACTCGCTCACTATTACACACTGACTCACTCACGCTCACTCTCATTCCTATAGACTCACTCATTAGTATACACTGATCCACACACCCTCACTTACTTTCACACACTCACTCAGTCGCACACACACTCACTCACACACTCACTGTCACACACTCACTGTCACAGTCACACACTCATTCTTACACACCTGTCACTCTGACACAATCACTCCCAGATGCTAACACACATCACTCTTGCATAGTGACTCACAGTTCTTCACACTCTCACAATTACACACAGACACACACTTTCACACTCAATCACCCACTCACTCATTCTTACATACTAGCTCACACTCACTCACACACTCAAACTGATTTACACAATCACTCACATTGATATACGTACACACTGATTCACTCACTCCTACACACACTCACCATTACACACTCAGTCACTATTGACAGTCACTCACTCACATACTCACACACACTAACTCGTTCACACTTACACACTCACTCATACACTCACACTTATACAGTCACTCACTCTTACGCGCACACACTCAATCACACAGTCTGACACACTCACTCACACTCTTACACAATCACTCACTAACACACACTCTCACTAACTCACTGTTACACATCCTGACTCACATTCGCTCACGATTACACTCACTCACACTCACATACAGCCTGAAATTCACTCATTCCTACAGACTCACTCATTATTACACATTGACTCACACACACTCACTTAGTCTCACACACTCACTCGGTCTTACACACACTCACTCTCACACACTCACTATCACTCTGACAGACTATCACACCCACATGCTAACACACACTCACTCCTACACACTCTTTCACACTCAATAACCCACTCACTAATTCTTACACACCACCACTCACACACACTCACTCACAAACTCAAACTGACTGACACAATGACTCACACTGACATACACACACACACTGACTTGCTCACTCTTACACAAACTCACCATTACACATTCAGTAACTTTTGACACAGTCACTCACTCACATACTCACACACAAACTCATTCACACTTACACACTCACTCACTTATACACTGACACAACCACTCACTCACGCTGTCCCCATCAAACACTCCCAGGACAGGTACAGCACGGGGTCAGATACAGAGTAAGGGTTCCTCTATGCTGTCCCCATCAAACACTCCCAGGACAGGTACAGCACGGGGTTAGATACAGAGTAAGGGTTCCTCTATGCTGTCCCCATCAAACACTCACAGGGCAGCTACAGCACGGGGTTAGATACAGAGTAAAGCACCCTCTACACTGTCCCCATCAAACACTCCCAGGACAGGTACAGCACAGAGTTAGATACAGAGTAAAGCTCCCTCGCCACTGTCCCCATCAAACACTCCCAGGGCAGGTACAGCACAGAGTTAGATACAGAGTAAAGCTCCCTCGCCACTGTCCCCATCAAACACTCCCAGGGCAGGTACAGCACGGGGTTAGATACAGAGTAAAGCACCCTCTACACTGTCCCCAGCAAACACTCCCAGGACAGGAACAGCACGGGGTTAGATACAGAGTAAAGCTCCCTCTACACTGTCCCCATCAAACACTTCCAGGACAGGTACAGCACGGGGTTAGATACAGAGTAAAGCAACCTCTACACTGTCCCCATCAAACACTCCCAGGACAGGTACAGCACGGGGTTAGGTACAGAGTAAAGCTCCCGCTACACTGTCCCCTGCAAACACTCCCAGGACAGGTGCAGCACGGGGTTAGATACAGAGTAAAGCTCCCTCTCCACTGTCCCCATCAAACACTCCCAGGACAGGTACAGCACAGGGTTAGATACAGAGTAAAGCTCCCTCTACACTGTCCCCAGCAAACACTCCCAGGACAGGTACAGCACGGGGTTAGATACAGAGTAAAGCTCCCTCTACACTGTCCCCATCAAACACTCCCAGGACAGGTTCAGCACGGAGTTAGATACAGAGTAAAGCACCCTCTACACTGTCCCCATCAAACACTCCCAGGACAGGTACAGCACGGGGTTAGATACAGAGTAACGCTCCCTCTACACTGTCCCCATCAAACACTCCCAGGATAGGTACAGCACAGGGTCAGACACAGAGTAAAGCTCTCTCTACACTGTCCCCCATCAAACACTCCCAGGACAGGTGCAGCATGGGGTTAGATACAGTGTAAAGCTCTCTCCACACTGTCCCCATCAAACACTCCCAGGGCAGGTACAGCACGGGGTTACATACTGAGTAAAGCACCCTCTACACTATCCCCATCAAACACTCCCAGGACAGGTACAGCATGGGGTTAGATACAGAGTAAAGCTCCCTCTACACTGTCCCCATCAAACACTCCCAGGACAGGTACAGCATGGGTTTCGATACAGAGTAAAGCTCCCTCTACACTGTCCCCATCAAACACTCCCAGGACAGGTACAGCACGGGGTTAGATACAGAGTAAAGCTCCCTCTACACTGTCCCCATCAAACACTCCCAGGACAGGTACAGCACGGGGTTAGATACTGAGTAAAGCACCCTCTACACTGTCCCCATCAAACACTCCCAGGACAGGTACAGCATGGGTTTCGATACAGAGCAAAGCTCCCTCTACACTGTCCCCATCAAACACTCCCAGGACAGGTACAGCACAGGGTCAGATACAGAGTAAAGCTCTCTCTACACTGTCCCCCATCAAACACTCCCAGGACAGGTACAGCATGAGGTTAGATACAGAGTAAAGCCCCCTCTACACCGTCCCCATCAAACACTCCCAGGACAGGTACAGCATGGGGTTAGATACAGTGTAAAGCTCTCACTACACTGTCCCCATCAAACACTCCCAGGGCAGGTACAGCACGGTGTTACATACTGAGTAAAGCACCCTCGACACTGTCCCCATCAAACACTCCCAGGACAGGTACAGCATGGGGTTAGATACAGAGTAAAGCTCCCTCTACACTGTCCCCATCAAACACTCCCAGGACAGGTACAGCATGGGTTTCGATACAGAGTAAAGCTCCCTCTACACTGTCCCCATCAAACACTCCCAGGACAGGTACAGCACGGGGTTAGATACAGAGTAAAGCTCCCTCTACACTGTCCCCATCAAACACTCCCAGCGCAGGTACAGCACGGGGTTACATACTGAGTAAAGCACCCTCTACACTGTCCCCATCAAACACTCCCAGGACAGGTACAGCATGGGTTTCGATACAGAGTAAAGCTCCCTCTACACTGTCCCCATCAAACACTCCCAGGACAGGTACAGCACGGGGTTAGATACAGAGTAAAGCTCCCTCTACACTGTCCCCATCAAACACTCCCAGGACAGGTACAGTACGGGGTTAGATACAGAGTAAAGCTCCCTCTACACTGTCCCCATCAAACACTCCCAGGACAGGTTCAGCACGGGGTTAGATACAGAGTAAAGCACCCTCTACACTGTCCCCATCAAACACTCCCAGGACAGGTACAGCACGGGGTTAGATACAGAGTAAAGCTCCCTCTACACTGTCCCCATCAAACACTCCCAGGACAGGAACAGCACAGGGTCAGATACAGAGTAAAGCTCTCTCTACACTGTTCCCCATCAAACACTCCCAGGACAGGTACAGCATGAGGTTAGATACAGAGTAAAGCTCCCTCTACACCGTCCCCATCAAACTCTCCCAGGACAGGTACAGCATGGGGTTAGATGCAGTGTGAAGCTCCCTCACACTGTCCCCATCAAACACTCCCAGGACAGGTACAGCATGGGGTTAGATACAGTGTAAAGCTCTCTCTACACTGTCCCCATCAAACACTCCCAGGACAGGTACAGCACAGGGTCAGATACAGAGTAAAGCTCTCTCTACACTGTCCCCATCAAACACTCCCAGGGCAGGTACAGCATGAGGTTAGATACAGAGTAAAGCACCCTCTACACTGTCCCCATCAAACACTCCCAGGACAGGTACAGCATGGGCTTAGATACAGTGTGAAGCTCCCTCTACACTGTCCCCATCAAACACTCCCAGGACAGGTACAGCACGGGGTTAGATACAGAGTAAAGCTCCCTCTACACTGTCCCCATCAAACACTCCCAGGGCAGGTACAGCATGAGGTTAGATACAGAGTAAAGCTCCCTCTACACTGTCCCCATCAAACACTCCCAGGACAGGTACAGCACGGGGTCAGATATCGAGCAGGGCTCTCTCTACACTATACTGTTTCCATTTTCTCACATCATATTTGCTTCTTTTCCAATTCACTTTAATTCTCTGCCATCTCGTTCTTGATCTTCTTAATAGTGGGAACCGTTTCTCCCTGTCTACTCTGTCCGGCACCCCCAAGAATTTGAACACCTCTATCTCATCTCCTCTTGGCCATTTCTCTCCGTGGAGAACAGACCCAACCTCTCCAATCTAACCTCATCACTGAAGTATCTCATTCCTGAACCATTCTTGTGAACCTCCTCTGCACTCGCTCCAGTGTGTTCACATCCTTCCTACAGTGTGGCACCCAGAACTGTCCACAATATTCCAGCTGAGGTCTAACTAGTGTCTTGTATAAGTTCAGCCTTACCTCCGCGCTCTTGTACCAATGCGGGAAAATACTGAGCAGGTCAGGCAGCATCTATGGAGAGTGAAATATAATCTTGGAGCAGGGCGACTGGCAGATAGACAGATAGAGAAAAGTCCACACACACAGTAACACACTTACCCTCACACAGACACCCTGCTCTAATCAGATAGGAAATGCGGCAGATGACTTCTCCATCGGTAACTGGAAGGTGATTAATTGGATTTCTCTTCAAAAAGACCAGCTCATATTTAAAAAGAATGGGTGGGTGGGAGGGTTGGTGCTTCCCAATCTTTTGTATTATTATTGGGCGGTGAATTTGGAGAAGATTGGGCAATGGTGGGGAGAGGAAGAAGCGGAATGGGTACAGGTGGTGGAAGAATCGTGTAAGGGGGCTAGTTTGCACACTTCCGCTGCGGCTGCACTCCCATTTCCCCCGGGGAGGTTGACACAAAGCCCGGTGCTGGCATCTTCCTTCAACATCTGGAGCAAGCGGAGACGCCATTTTGCTTTGGTAAACTTGACGGTGCGAGCCCCTATTTATGGAAACCACCGATTCACCCCAGCGGCAAGACTGGATACAATATTTAAACAGTGGCATAAAGCTGGGCTGAGACAGGTTACAGACTTGTTGTTGGAAAGTAGATTTGAAGAATTGAGGGAGAAACATAAAATGCAGAGGGACGTGAAGTTTAATTATCTTCAATGATGAAACTTGGTGAAAAAGGAGTTGCCCTCGTTCGTTTGCCTACCGGAGAACAAGCTGCTGGAGAAATTGCTCCTCCCAGCTGAGTTGGTGATGGGAGAATTACTAACATTTACAGGTGGCTGATGGACAGAAAGAAAGCAGCGATTGAAGAGATGAAACAAAAGTGGCAGGAAGAGTTGGATATGGAGTTGGAATGGGGACTATGGAGTGAGATTATACACAGGGTCAATGCGACATCTTCATGTGCTCGGATGGGCTTGATACAATTCAAGGATGTACACAGGGGCCCATATGACACAGGAACGAATGAGCAGATTCCTCACAGAGGAAGAAGATAAATGTGAGAGTGTAAAGGAGGACCAGTTAACCATGTCCACATCTTCTGGTCACGTCCACGATTTGTGGGCTTCTGGCTCTCGCTATTTCAACACGAACAAAAGTTGTGGAGGTGGAAATATTACTGGGACCACGAGGCAATTTCTGGGGTGTCGGAAGTACCGGGACTAATAGGTGGGGACGGGGCCGATGTGATGGCCTTTGTCACATTGATCGCCCGGAGGCTAATTTTATTGGAAGGGAAGTCAGAAGATCCGCCAAAAATATCGACATGGTTGAGGGATATTGCGGAATTCCTTAAACTTGAGAAACTAAAGTTAGCCCTTTGTGGCTCAGATGGGGGTTTCTGGACGAGATGGAAGCTGTTCTTGTCTCTATTTACAGATCTGTTTGTTGCCAGTGGGTAAGGGGAGGGAAGAGCGGAAAGGTTTAATGGAAATAAAGGAATAAATGTCAAATGAGGAGAATAGTATTTTGTTTGTGTTGTAACTGACTGATTGTTTGTATGTTGTTATGTCCGTCCTCATCGGAATGAAAATATTTTCAAAAAACACAGCAACAGTGACCACACTTATTAAAAAGTAGCTCACGGACTGCAAAATGTTTGAAGGTCATGAGTTAAAAGTCTTAAACTTAAACGTGGGAATGAGGGAGTTAATTCAACCTTTCCACAGGGGACGTAGGGGAATTTTCCACCATGATCACATTTCTGACTGGGGAATCTTGCTGTGCAATCAATATGCCTGCTGTCAGTGTGTACATGTTCAAGTAGAAAGAGAGAAAGAAATCCATCTTCAGAGACTCTGAACTTAATTTTGAAAGTGCCACCATTTTGGGGCTCTTCCTGTGCACAAGCTGCCAGCAGAATTCCCCAACTTAAAAACAAGGTGAGAGTGGAGAGTGACGGGCGAGTTAACAGAAAGCAGTTGGGGTTATCAAACTAACCGTTTTCATTGAATCCAAATTGTTTCATTATAAATTCTAGTCTCATGAAATGACATCAGATGATTTCAGTGAAAAAATCCCATTGAACCTCCTTGTCTAATAAAATGATGTTGTTGCCGATGACCCTGTACTGATTGAGGAATAAGCTTAACATCTCACAGTGTGAATAAATCAAATTGAATCCAAATTTATAGAGCAGCTCATTGAAGAAATCTGTCTGTGAGCAACATGTAAAATATGAATTGAAACTTTGCAATGAGCTTTGTTTTTGTGGCCAGGAATCTTCTCTTAAAGACCCATCAAACATTCCCAGGACAGGTACTGCACGGGGTTAGATAAAGAGTAATGCTCCCTCGACACTGTCACCATCAAACACTCCCAGGGCAGGTACAGCACAGGGTCAGATACAGAGTAAAGCTCCCTCTACACTGTCCCCATCAAACACTCCCAGGACAGGTACAGCACGGTGTTAGATACAGAGTAAAGCTCCCTCTACACTGTCCCCAGCAAACACTCCCAGGACAGGTTCAGCATGGGGTTACAAAGGGAATAAATGTTCCTCTACAGTTTCCAAAACAGAAGCTGCCAGGATATTTACAGCAAGTAGAGGGAATGAGGCAATGTTTCCAAAGGAAGGGTTTTATTTTTAAAGAAGGTAGGAAATTATCAACGTAACAGAACTTATCCCAAATGATGATTTCTCCAATATCCAAATCCAAAACGATGCCGAATTCATTCCCATCCCACTTTTCTGGATACTCTGAAATAGATAAACAGAGAGATAATTAGCAATAACAGACCACGAGGAATAGGAGCAGGATCTAATTGAGGGATTCAGGGGTGTTTATATATAGAATAACAGATACCCGGGAGTGAGTTACAGACTGGAATCTAATTGAGGGATTCAGGGGTGTTTATATATAGAATAACAGGTACCTGGGAGTGAGTTACAGACTGGAATCTAATCGAGGGGTTCACAATGGTTTATATATTGAATAACAGATACCCGGGAGTGAGTTACAGACTGGAATCTAATTGAGGGATTCAGGGGTGTTTATATATAGAATAACAGATACCCGGGAGTGAGTTACAGACTGGAATCTAATTGAGGGATTCAGGGGTGTTTATATATAGAATAACAGATACCCGGGAGTGAGTTACAGACTGGAATCTAATTGAGGGATTCAGGGGTGTTTATATATAGAACAACAGGTACCTGGGAGTGAGTTACAGACTGGAATCTAATCGAGGGGTTCACAATGGTTTATATATTGAATAACAGATACCCGGGAGTGAGTTACAGACTGGAATCTAATCGAGCTCTCTAGTCGTGCAAGACTCGCTCACTCTTGCACACACTCACAGTTAACAGATACACTGCAGTGCGATACAGTGTGCAATCTAATCGAGTGGATTTAACTCACGCTTACACACTCACTCACACAGTCGTACACAATCACTCACTAACACACTCACTAACTCACTCTTACACACCCTGACTCACACTCGCTCACCATTACACACTCACTCACACTCTTATTCCTACACCCTCACTCATTATTACACACTCACTTACTCACTCAGTCTCTCACACACACTCTCTCACACTTAAACACTCACTCACACCCCCCACTCACCTTTACACATTCAATCACACACACACTCACTCTCTTACACACTCACTCACACACTCACTCTTATACATTCACTCACACACACTGCTACAAACTCGCACTCACACTCCCTCACACACTTAATCATTCACTCTTACACACACACTCACCCCCACTATTACACGCACACACTCGCACACTCACTCATTCTTACACACTAACTCGCTCACACACTCAAATTCACTTACACAATCACACACACTGACTCGCGCACTCTTTCACACACTCACAGTTAAACGATACACTGCAGTGCGATACAGTGTGCAATCTAATCGAGTGGATTTAACTCACGCTTACACACTCACTCACACTCACTTACACACTGAAACTCACTCATTCCTATAGACTCACTCATTATTACACACTGATTCCACACTCACTCACTCTCACACACTCACTCAATCAGTCTCACACACACACATACTCACACACTCTTGCACAATCACTCACTAACATACTCTCACTCATTAACTCACTCTTACACACCCCGACTCACACTCACTCACCATTACACAATCACTCACTCACACTCACTTACACACTGAAACTCACTCATTACTACAGACTCACTCATTATTGCACGCTGATTCCACACTCACTCTCTCACACCCACTCACCCACACCCACTCACCCACACCCACTCACCCACACCCACTCACCCACACCCACTCACCCACACCCACTCACCCACACCCACTCACCCACACCCACTCACCCACACCCACTCACCCACACCCACTCACCCACACCCACTCACCCACACCCACTCACCCACACCCACTCACCCACACCCACTCACCCACACCCACTCACCCACACCCACTCACCCACACCCACTCACCCACACCCACTCACCCACACCCACTCACCCACACCCACTCACCCACACCCACTCACCCACACCCACTCACCCACACCCACTCACCCACTCACCCACACCCACTCACCCACTCACCCACACCCACTCACCCACACCCACTCACTCACCCACACCCACTCCCACTCACCCACACCCACTCACCCACACCCACTCCCACTCACCCACACCCACTCACCCACACCCCCACCCACACCCACTCACCCACCCACACTCACCCACCCACACCCACTCACCCACCCACACCCACTCACCCACCCACACCCACTCACCCACCCACACCCACTCACCCACCCACACCCACTCACCCACACCCACTCACCCACACCCACTCACCCACACCCACTCACACACACCCACTCACACACACCCACTCACACACACCCACTCACACACACCCACTCACACACACCCACTCACACGCACCCACTCACACGCACCCACTCACACGCACCCACTCACACGCACCCACTCACACGCACCCACTCACACACACCCACTCACACACACCCACTCACACACACCCACTCACACACACCCACTCACACACACCCACTCACACACACCCACTCACACACACACACCCACTCACACACACCCACTCACACACACCCACTCACACACACTATCACTCAGTCTTAAACACACTCACACTCACTCTCACACACACACTGTCACTCTGACACACTGTCACTCTGACACACTGTTACTCCCACATGCTAACTCACACTCACTCTTACATAATCACTCACACTCACCCCAACACAGTCAATCACATGCTCACTATTACATACAGATACACTCTTTCACTCTCAATAATCCACTCACTCATTCTTACACGCCAACTCTCTCACACACTCGCACACACTCAAACTGACTTACACAATCACTCACTCTGACATACACACAGACTCACTCACTCTTACACACTCACTCACATACTCATACACGCTAATTCACACTTACACTCTCACTCACTTATACACTTACACTTACACAATCACTCACACTAACTCTTACATCCACACTCACTTTTACACACACACTAACTCACCCAATCACACACTCACTCTTACACCCCGACTCTGACACACTCTCTCACTCACACTCACTCAGTCATACATACTCAGGCACACACATCCTCACACATGCACTCACACGCTCACTCACTCACACACACTCACTCAGGATCAGACTCACTCACACACAATTATTCACTCACACTCACTCACTCTTACACACGCACTCACTCTCGCTCACACACAGACTGACTCACTCATTCACACTAACTTACACACAATTACTCATTCACTCACTCACACTCACTCACTCATACATACTCAGACACTCACATCCTCACTCATACACTCACACTCACACATTCACTCACTCCTACACGCTCAATCACTCTCACTCAGACACAGACACACTCAGTTGTTCACACTCACTTACACACAATTCCTCACTCACACTCACGCTTGCACAATCCTCTTACACTCACACTTACACACTCACACTTACACAAACACTATCATTCTTACACACTGTCTCACACACACACAATCTTACATACTCACACTCACTCACATCCTCACTCACACACTATTACACACACATTCTTACATACGCACACACTTACACACACATACTCACTCACTTTTACACATTAACTCGCTCAGTCTTACACACACACCCACACTTGCAATCACTCACACTCACATACCCACTCACACACCAACCCGCTCACAACCACGCCCACAGACTCGCACATTCACATTCACTCACACGCTCACTCTTATACACTCAGTCACTCTTATTCAAACACACTCTTCACACACTTACACACACACACTCGTACTGACTCACTCTCACACACACTAGTTCTCACCAATTCTCACTCTTACACTCACTCACTGTATGACACACTCACATCCACACCGACTCTGACACACTCATTCACTGTTATACACACTCACTCAGACACTGGGGGCGCAGAGCGAGTGGCGCAGCGAGGGAGAGGGACGCAGCAAGGGAGAGGCACGCAGCGAGAGCGAGGCACGCAGCGAGAGAGGGGGGGACGCAGCGAGAGAGAGAGGGACGCAGCGAGAGAGAGGGGGACCCAGCGAGAGAGAGGGGGACACAGCGAGAGCGAGGCACGCAGCGAGAGAGGGGGGGGGACGCAGCGAGAGAGAGGGGGACGCAGCGAGAGAGAGGGGGACGCAGCGAGAGAGAGAGGCACGCAGCGAGAGAGGGGGGGACGCAGCGAGAGAGAGGGGGACGCGGCGAGAGAGGGGGGGACGCGGCGAGAGACAGGGGGACGCAGCGAGAGAGAGAGGGACGCAGCGAGAGAGAGGGGGACACAGCGAGAGAGAGGGGGACACAGCGAGAGAGAGGGGGACACAGCGAGAGAGTGGGGGACACAGCGAGAGAGAGGGGGACACAGCGAGAGAGAGGGGGACACAGCGAGAGAGAGGGGGACACAGCGAGAGAGAGGGGGACACAGCGAGAGAGAGGGGGACACAGCGAGAGAGAGGGGGACACAGCGAGAGAGAGGGGGACACAGCGAGAGAGAGGGGGACACAGCGAGAGAGAGGGGGACACAGCGAGAGAGAGGGGGACACAGCGAGAGAGAGGGGGACACAGCGAGAGAGAGGGGGACACAGCGAGAGAGAGGGGGACACAGCGAGAGAGAGGGGGACACAGCGGGAGAGAGGGGGACACAGCGAGAGAGAGGGGGACACAGCGAGAGAGAGGGGGACACAGCGAGAGAGAGGGGGACACAGCGAGAGAGAGGGGGACACAGCGAGAGAGAGGGGGACACAGCGAGAGAGAGGGGGACACAGCGAGAGAGAGGGGGACACAGCGAGAGAGAGGGGGACACAGCGAGAGAGAGGGGGACACAGCGAGAGAGAGGGGGACACAGCGAGAGAGAGGGGGACACAGCGAGAGAGAGGGGGACACAGCGAGAGAGAGGGGGACACAGCGAGAGAGAGGGGGACACAGCGAGAGAGAGGGGGACACAGCGAGAGAGAGGGGGACACAGCGAGAGAGAGGGGGACACAGCGAGAGAGAGGGGGACACAGCGAGAGAGAGGGGGACACAGCGAGAGAGAGGGGGACACAGCGAGAGAGAGGGGAACACAGCGAGAGAGAGGGGGACACAGCGAGAGAGAGGGGGACACAGCGAGAGAGAGGGGGACACAGCGAGAGAGAGGGGGACACAGCGAGAGAGAGGGGGACACAGCGAGAGAGAGGGGGACACAGCGAGAGAGAGGGGGACACAGCGAGAGAGAGGGGGACACAGCGAGAGAGAGGGGTCAGAGAGGGACACAGCGAGAGAGAGTGGGACAGAGAGAGAGAGGTACACAGCGAGAGAGACATGGAGAGGGCCATACATAGAGGGAGAGGGACACAGAAAGAGTGACACAGAGAGAAAGAGGTACTCAGTAAAAGAGAGGGATAGAGTGAGATAGAAGGACACAGAGAGAGACAGGGACACAGAGGGAGAGAGGGATACAGAGATGGACAGAGCGAGGGGGCCACACACAGAAAGAGGTACACAGCGGGTCAGGATGTGAGGTTTCATGGACGTGAGTGGGTCAGGATGTGAGGGTTTGGGGACATGAGGATGTGATGGTGTGAGGGTGCCAGGACGTGAGGCAGTCAGGACATTGGGGTTATTAAACTGACCGTTTTCATTGAATCCAAATTGTTTCATTATAAATTCCAATCTCAGGAATTGACATCAGTGGATTTCAGTGAAAAATCCCATTGAACCTCCTTGTCTAATAAAATGATGTTGTTGCCGATGACCCTGTATTGATTCAGGAATAAGCTTAACATCTCAGTGAGAAAAAGTCAAATTGAATCCATATTTATAGAGCAGCTCATTGAAGAAATCTGTCTGTGAACAACAGGTAAAATATGAAGTGAAACTTTGCAATGAGCTTTGTTTGTCTGGCCAGGAATCTTCTCTTAAAATGGAGGCAGAAATGAAGTTGTGTTTAACTCACATTCTGTGATTTCTTGCTGGTTTTTACTCATTCTATGGAAAGCCTTTCTAAGGCGACAGACGAATAGTCATTCCAAACACGTCAGAAATTCAGAGGGAAACAAATGTTAAACCAAAGACAGAAATAAGGACAGGACAGAATCTGTTGTTGACTGCTGAATTAACATAACCATAGACAGGACAAGTGTCTTCCTTAGCAGACACAGGAACCACACCGAGGGGGACATTGCTGACAGAAAGTCGGGGGTGGGGTCTGCACACAGGTCACTGAGGAGATCTCAGTCCAAACTGTTTCCAATCATTTCCCAAATGTTTGACAACATTTGTGGCACTTCCAAGATTTAAGGTACTTTGCTGTCTGTATTCTGTGAATCCAGCTGTGAAATATCTTCACTTCAATGTCTTTTCCCCAACACTATCCCCATATCCCTTTATGTCAATGCGATTTAGAAATCAGTCAATTTCTGCTATAAACTTAGTCAATATCTTTCCATCTTTGAGAGTGGAGAAATCACCAGGAATGTGGGATTTGATCTCCAGGGTTAGGTTGGAGAAACAGGGCTCATTCAGGCCCTATTGAACCAATCTCTCCTCCTAGGACAGTCCGGCAACCTCCCTATCAGACGATTGACCCTCCGCTGCACTCTCTCTTTGACAACTATATCCTTTCTCAGTTAGGGAGACCGAAACTATACGCAATACTCCAGGTGTGGTCTCACCAAGGCCTTGTGTAACTGCAGGAAGACATCTCCACTTCTGAATTCAAATCCCTCTTGCAATGAAGGCCAACGTGTCATTGGCCTTCTTAACTGCTTGCTGCACCCCCCTCTCCTCTTTCAGTGACTGGTGTACAAGCTCCATTTGTACATCCACATTGCCCAACATATCATGTTTAAATACAACTCTTTCCTTCAGTTTTTGCTTGACACTAACTTGGACAACTGTCCGAATTGTCTCAGTGTTGTGCTCACATAAAATGGCCACCGTTAAGTAACTTAAGATGGCTGACTGCTGATCGTGGATTTGTTTAGACAGATTCTCAGAGAGAGATAGAGAGATGCAGAGACAGATAAGATGGGGAGACTAACAGAATACATCAATTCAAGATTCAGAATCTCCATCAAACACTGTTAGCAAAAGTCCATCATGGGGTTACATACAGATTACACATCCCTCTAAACCGTCCCCATCAAACACTCCAAGGGCAGCTACATTACGATGATGTATACAGAGTAAAGCTTCCTCGACGCTGTCCCCATCAAACACTCCCAGGACAGGTACAGCACGGGGTTAGATACAGTGTAAAGCTCCCTCTACATTCTCCCCATCAAACACACCCAGGACAGGTACAGCACGGGGTTAGATACAGAGTAACGCTCCCTCTACACTGTCCCCATCAAACACTCCCAGGACAGGTACAGTACGAGGTTGGATACAGAGTAAAGCTCCCTCTGCACTGTCCCTATCAAACACTCCCAGGGCAGCTAAAGCACGGGGTTAGATACAGAGTAAAGCTCCCTCTACACTGTCCCATCAAACACTACCAGGACAGGTGCACCACGGGGTTACAAACGGAATAAATGTTCCTCTCCAATTTCCACAACAGAAGCTGCCAGGATATTTACAGCAAGTAGAGGGAATGAAGCAATGTTTTCAAAGGAAGGGTTTTATTTTGAAAAGAGATCGCAAATTATCAACATAACAGAACTGACCCCAAATGATGATTACTCCAATATCCAAATCCAAAACGATGCAGAATTCATTCCCATCCCACTTTTCCGGATAATCTTAAATAGATAAACATAGAAATAATTAGCAATGACAGACCACAAGGAATAGGAGCAGGACTGGTCCATTCAGCCCTTCGAACTCACTCCACCAGTCAATATGATCATGGAGATTCTTCCATTTCAACACCGTCTTCCTGCCCTATCCACGTGCCTCTTGTTGATCCATCAATCGCAGTCCAGAACCGGCTCAATGACTGAGTCTCCACATTCCTTTGGGATAGAGAATTCCCAGGATTCACCACCATCTGAGTGACAAAATTCCTCCTCATCTCAGTCCGGCATATCGTTGGTTAATACACAGAATAGATTATATCTGGGAATGAATTACAGACTGCAATCTAATGGAGGGCTTCGGGATAGATTATATACAGAATAACAGATACCCGGGAGTGAGTTACAGACTGGAAACTAATCGAGGGGATCAGGATAGTTTATATATAGAATAACAGATACCCGGGAGTGAGTTACAGACTGGAATCTAATCGAGGGCTTCGGGATAGTTTATATATAGAATAACTGATACCCGGGAGTGAGTGACAGACAGGAATCTAATTGAGGGGTTCAGGATAGTTTATATATAGAATAACAGATACCCAGGAGTGAGTTACAGACTGGAATCTAATCGAGGGGTTCAGGATAGTTTATATAAAGAATAACAGATACCCAGGAGTGCGTTACAGACTGGAATCTAATCGAGGGGTTCTGGATGGTTTATATACAGAATAACAGATACCCAGGAATGAGTTACAGACTGGAATCTAATCGAGGGGTTCAGGATAGTTTACATATAGAATAACAGATACCCGGGAGTGAGTGACAGGCTGGAATCTAATCGAGGGGTTCAGGATAGTTTATATAGAGAATAGGACGAAGTCTTACAACACCAGGTTAAAGTCCAACTGGTTTGTTTCGATGTCACAAGCTTTCGGAGCGCTGCTCCGTCCTCAGGTGAATCCTGCCACCTGAGGAAGGAGCAGCGCTCCGAAAGCTAGTGACATCGAAACAAACCTGTTGGACTTTAACCTGGTGTTGTAAGACTTCGTACTGTGCTCACCCCAGTCCAACGCCGGCATCTCCACATCATATATAGAGAATAACAGATACCCAGGAGTGTGTTACAGAGTGAAACCAAATTGAGGGGTTAGATTTAACTCACTCTTACACACTCACTCACACCCTGACACAATCGCTCACTAACACACACTATCACGCACTTAATAACGAAATCACGCTTCCACACCCTGATGCACACTTGCTCACTATTACACACTCACTCACACACTGAAACTCAATTATTCCGACACACTCACTCATTATTACACACTGACTTACTCTCACACTCTCACTTACACATTCACACCACTCACTCAGTCTTACACACACTCATTCTCTCATACGTAAGCACTCACTTGCACACTCACTCACACTCCCTCACTCACTCTTACACATTCCTTCACACACACACACACTCGCTGTTACACTCACTCACTCTCACTCACTCACACCCACTATTACACACACACTCGCACACTCACTCACCTACTCACTCATTGTTCCACACTAACTCGCCCACACACTCAAACTCACTTACACAATCACTCACACTGACATACACACACACACTGACTTGCTCACTTTTACACAAACTCACCATTACACATTCAGTAACTCTTGACACAGTCACTCACTCACATACTCACACACTAACTAATTCACACTTACACACTCACTCACTTATACACTGACACAACCACTCACTCACGCTGTCCCCATCAAACACTCCCAGGACAGGTACAGCAAAGGGTTAGATA